>NC_140167.1:119954288-120074288 GCF_963971535.1 Notolepis coatsorum
TTCAAAGGAAGCAGATTGGATATCTGAAATGGCTTGGTTTTGTTTATATCCAGGGGGATATAAATCAAAGATCTTTAGTCATCATTTTCACAACAACAGTTCTAGCATTTTGGGTGATTTCATACCAACATACAAGATTGAAAAACATGCTTCAATGTAGTCGAGACCTGGCTAAATGACATTACTGGTGCGACAACGCTGATAGAAGCCTGCCCTCCAAATTATAAGTATTATCAATCAGTCAGACAAAATAGAAAAGGGGGAGGGCTTGATGCTATTTTATCTACATCGTTTGTATGTAATGACATTGACATGGGTGAATTTACATCATTTGAATATCTTGCTATTGAGCTAAAAGCTGAACTGTCTTTGCTCATCATCGCATTGTACCGGCCACCAAAATACTCATCAATATTTCGGCAGGAATTCTCATAGCTAATCTCAGTCGGTATCCTTAGATGTGAAAGATTAATCATACATGGAGATCTGAATATTCATATAAATAAGAAGAACGACCCCAAGGCTATTGAGCTTACCAACCTACTGGACAGCTTTGAGCTAATACAACATGTAAATGAACCCACTCACCAACATGGTAACACCCTAGACCAGGGGTCGGCAACCTGCGGCTCCCTGGCCCAAAAATAATATATATTTTTTTTTATATTTTGTTCTCTTATTTTGGAGATCGATGTCATACTGTGACACTGAAATGAAAAAAATATTTCATCAACTAAAATATTAAGTCAACAAAAATATTTCATCAACTAAAATATACAGTACGTCACACCCTGCACCTCTCCCTGCCGTCTGCAAGTGGCTAATCTTGAGTTTTTCGAAAAAGGAAAGTCTGAGGAAAATAGAGGGTTTAATTCAGCGTGGACAGATTAATTTGCTTTCACGACTAACGATGCAGGCTTACCTGTATGCCTGATATGTGGTGTGAAATTTGCGAACAACGAAAAATTTACTTTTTATTTGATAGATTTTCCACAAATAAGGGAAGGACTCAAATAGAGCTGCATAGTTCAGGGTTTTATTTCAAAGTAGGTCTACAGATGCCAGTGTTTTTTCTCCTTTTCTGTGTTTTATTTCAAAGTAGGTCTACACATGGTAGTCTTTTTTCAAAGTGGACTACTTTTTATTTTATAAATGTTCCACAAATAAGGGAAGGACTCAAATATACCTGAATAGTTCAGGGTTTTATTTCAAAGTCGGTCTACAGACACCAGTATTTTGTCTCCTCTTCTGTGTTTTATTTAAAAATAGGTCTACACAGCCAGTATTTTTTCTCCTCTTCATAAGAGTTTGAGGTTTTCCTTTGTTATAACAGGTAAATATATGCTTTATAATTCCATTAATGCAGCAAACTGTGTCCTATAAGTATAAAGTATAATAAATCGCAAATGACTTTGGGTATGCAATTGTCAGGCATTTTATACTAAATGTGGGGTATGCTTGGGGATATATAAAACGTTATACACTGTGTTATCTTCATTTTAAGGGTAAATAGGTTGTGTGGCTCCCTGAGCATTTTATTTTGTGGGAGGGGGGAAAAGTGGCTCTTTTGATAGTAAAGGTTGCTGACCCCTGCCCAAGACTTAGTGATGACAACAAGGCTGAACATTGATAAAGTATCGGTAATCGAATTACCTATATCTGACCATCACTGTGTATTCTTCAATGCTAACCTAAACTTAACAGAGACAAAAAAGGTAACCATTGTAAGCGAAGAGCACTAGATGACATCGCAGAAGAGAAGTTCTCAAACATCATGAGACAAACTGAACCATCCAGCCTGGACTGTTCTTTAAATAATTTTTAATGCTGTCGCTCCATTAAAGGCAAAAAAAAGTCTCCCCATGGTTAAATAATAGCAGTGTTGGTCAGACAAAGATAATCTGTAGAGCTGCTGAACGAAAATGGAGGAAAACCAAGCTCACTGCGATATATATAAGGAAGCCATGATTGCCTATAACAAAGAAATACGAGTGGCAAGAAAGGACTATTTTTTTATCTACTTTTTCTCTCCATTTTCTATTTTTCTCCCATCCCAATTTCGTATTATCCAATTCTACCCTCCCCTGTCTCGAACGTTGTTAGACCATGCCTCCCACTGGTCGGCTGCAATGTGGACCAAGCCTTGCATCACGTGTCCCCTCCGGTACACGAGTAGGCAGCTGTCGCATCTTTTCACCTGCACAGCGTGATCTCTCAGCGGCGAGGACTAACGTGTGGGAGGCTCACGCTGCCCCCGTTGCTTCCTGATTCTGCTGTACATGCGCACCAACCGACCTGTAGGAGTCGCTGTCCAAAACGTCCGATCCCCACCCACCGGCTTTCCCACCCCCTAATACTGCCAATTGTATTAGTATGAACGACCAGCCAAGCCGGAAGCAACGCCGAGAGCTGGGCTCGAACTCAGCATCTCCTGCGTTAGTGGTGAGCGCCTTGCCCACTGCGCCACTTAGCCGCCCAAGAAAGGACTATTTTTCTAAGATTATCACAGAGAATGTTGGAAACGCTAGAATATTATTCTCAGCCATTGACCAGCTACTCAACACTGCCCCCACCCCTCCACAGTCATCTGCATCAAAATGTGAAGAACTAGCATTATTCTTCAATAACAAAATAACTTCAATTAGAGCCAGCATTAGTCCTGATACAAACATGGACACCTGCATCAGCCAACCCTGCGAAAAAGTAACCATAGGAAAATTTGCTTGCATTACATCAACTGAGCTTTACAAAACTGTCATGGAATGTAACACCTTCACTTCCTGTATTTTTGACCCTATACCCACAGCATTTTTTAAGCGAATATTCGAGAGTATTGCAAGTCATGTCCTAAATATTATAATTATACAATGGCATGCAAATTTATTGATTCTGATTGGCTGAAACACTTGTTTCAGACGTTGTTATTTCTCATAACACACTCCACGTGATCCCAGAACCCGCCCACAACCGAATTACTTTGTTTCCGAATCACTCCGCCGTTCATTCTTTTACTGAATGAAACCAAGATGGCGGACAATAATCTTTATGAATGGATGTATTGATTCATCATAACGACTCATTCAAAATAGATACATTTACCTGGAATATGTTAGTTGTTTACACAATGTTGGATTATGTAATTGGTTTGTCATGACTCATTGTAAAACAAAATATAAATCGCGGGGGGCAGTGGCCACTGCAGGGCTCCATTCTAACTTTTTTCACCACCGTCCCAGAACCGTCCCGAAATACAATTTTAACCGTCCCAAAGTGAATGTAACCGTCCCAAAAATCAAATGTCGTTTCTTTACTTTGGTTTTGTCGTCTATAGTTGTTATTGCCATAAGAAACACCATTCAGAGAAAGGGAGAATAAATTGATTTAGTCAAAAGGCTCCCAGGTGGAAAGATTTCACAAGAATAATTATGATTAAAAATAAATAAATATATATATATAAAAAAGTGTTTAACAAGGTGCTAGTATAGGGATATTTGGTCACGGTGCTGTTATAGTCAACCAATTAGAGCCATGTTGATTATTCCTTCCATAGGAAAATATATTTAAATGTATTTGTATTTTATTTCGTTTTAGTTTTTTTTGTTATTACAAATGTGTGTGTTTATGGTTGAAAATGTTAGAGATAAATAAAGATCAAATCAAATCTAACTGAATAAATTATCCCTCTTCTAACAAGAAAGAAAAACATAGTTTAGCTTTAAACTATATAATGTCATTGTGTCCAGAATCCACCTTTGATAACTAAAGTAATGACACTTGACTAGTAATGAAACATGTCCCTTAGATCGCGCTGTCCTCCTGGTCGATATTGATAACTGCTGCTAAAATAAAATAAGTCCCGAGTCGAGACTCCGTGCTGCTTCAGTTCCAACGAATCCCAATAGTATGCAACTGCAGAGCCGCAGTGCAATACTCCAATTCAGCCATTGGCAATTCAGCCGTTGGGTGGGGGGCGCTGTTGAGCGGGCCTGTGACCGGACCTGAAAGCGCCCCTGGCTCTGCGGCTCTGCAGCTGCATGCTATTCGCAAATCCAGCATGAGCCAGCTCCCGCTGCAGCCGTCGTTATCAGAAGAACACTACACACATATCATAATGTTTACAGCAAACTGTAGTTGATCACCAGGTATGTTTTATTAACGTAGAATAATTCATATATATATATGCGCGCACTGACAGTCGGCTAATTGACATTTCCTGTGAAAAAAATTAAATCCTCTCGTCCCGTTTGCGTCCCAAAAAAGATTTCTGTTCGTCCCAAATCAATATTTGATCGTCCCCGGGACGACGGGACATCGTTAGTCTCGAGCCCTGGGCCACTGGCAGTTGCAAAATCCGACTCCTCTCGGGTGAACGCGCAGACACTATATCAGCCTACCCAGCATGTAATATAACTCAACTTGTTATTATTGGCGCATATATTGCAGAAATACAGGAACGTTTTGATTATATTTAAAAGGCTTTGACATTGTAAAACGAAATAAGTGGAGTTTCGAAGCTGTAAGCAGAATACAAGTCATAGGAACACCCACGATATAGTGTTCTTCCCCCTTTCTACTGTATAAGAAAGAATTAAAAACTAGGGATGTCCGATATTATCGGCCTACCGATATATCACTGAAAATGCTTAGAAAAGGAAAGCCGACGGTTGTTATTTCATATATAATACACTCCACGTGACCCCAGAACCTCAATGTAAATAAACCATAATCACCCTACAAAAACAGTACTGAATTTATAAATCTGGTATGTCTTAAATGTATAGATGTAGCAGTACTGTCTATCTGTATGTCATGTATGTCATATATGTTATAATGCATTGCAAATGGGGGACCCTGAGACACAAGTCTTTCTCTGGTCTGCATCCCCTTAACAATTGTGTGTATTGAGCTGTACTGTATTGTACCCATTCTGCAATCTGGCAATACAATTTTCAATCAATCTATCAATCAATCATTCCAATAACAACCGCTAACTTCACTGTTAGATGGCATGCTTTGAAACATTGCACCTCCCAGCTGCTTCTAGACACGGAGGCAATTTTATTTATTTTTTTTACCTACTTTTTCTGCTGATGGTTTTGTGAATAAATCTCCATTATGCTTCAATTAATGTGTGTTTATTGTATAGCAATAAGGTTCGATGAATTCGGCAATTGTATAAAAGACATTACACCACTTGTAATAGTGTGTTATAAGAATTAGAGCATGCCTAGCACACATAACACACTCCTGCGCGTGATGTAATGCTTAAATACATCGCTTCTGACAGGTATTTTCCCAGACGCATTCAAAACAGCTGTCATAAGACCCTTACTGAATACACTGAACTCTCCACTCACAAGTACACATGAGCACACACACACATACAACACTCATGCGGCATCCGCTAAAACAATCACTTTAAACAAAATGTCACTTTAAAAAATAGAAAGTCACTTTAAAGGAAGGAGATACTGTATGACTGTAGGACTGTAAGGACACATAGTATAACTGTAGATTGTATAGTAAAGCATGTATAGTAGTGTACATAAGACCCAGTGCCCCATCCGTAGCTAACAGTGTATTGCACTATCACAGGACCTAGCATGTCTTACCATGCTTTTGAAAAACTCATGTACATACCTATGTCTTTACTCTTACGACTTGTATTATTGCACAAATGTCGCATTCTCATCCCTTGGATTCTTATTATTGTATTATTGTACTATGCACAATCGTTGCGGGCAAGACCCCCCGAATTTCACTGTATACTTGTATGCCGTGACAAATAAAACTCTTGACTTGTATAGTTTAGATACATTAAGAGTTAATAATTGTAAATTGTATATTGTATAGTAGTGTATATAGGAACCAGTTTCTCAGGAACTTAGCATGTCTTTTTTACCATGCATATCTTGTGTCTTACCTATTTTATTTTTTTCTATGCCTATTTATTATTGTATTTTGCACAATTAATGCGGGCATGACCACCCGCATTTCACTGTATGCCCTGGTATGTATGTGACAAATAAAACTCTTGATTCTTGATGCTTAGTAAAGAAACCCAAACTAGACAGTAATGTACTAACCAACTATAGGCCAATATCGAACCTCCCATTCATCAGCAAGATACTTGAAAAAAATTTCTCAATACAAATAAACTCCTTTCTCAAAGAAAACAACATCATGGAGGAATTTCAATCAGGCTTCAGAATGCACCATAGCACTGAAACTGCTCTTACAAAAATAATTAGTGACCTCAGAATAAACTCTGATGCAAACAAAGTCTTAATTCTCGTCCTACTGTATTCGATCTAAGCGCAGCGTTTGACACGATCGACCATGATATCCTAATAAATCGTCTAGAAAAGTGAGTTGGTCTTTCTGACTATGTATTAAACTGGTTCAGAACATATATCAAAGGGAGAAAATATTACGTCAGGCTTGGAGATCATTCTTCTGAGAAACATGACACCTACTTCGGAGTTCCACACGGGAGCTGCCTTGGCATTATTATTCTCACTATACATGCTGCCACTCTGATACATCATTAGAAAGCACAATGTATGTTTCCATAGTTACGCAGATGACACACAATTGTACATCTCCGCTGAACCAAATTATCACACAGCTATAAACTCCATTTCCGCCTGTCTCTTAGCAATAAACAAATGGATGACGAACAACTTCCTAAAATTAAATGAGGGCAAAACTGAAATCCTACTAGTCGGTCCTATAACAAAAAGAGAAATGTTACAGAGCAAAATGGGGCAACTTACTCCTTGGATCAAACCCGAAGTTACAAGTCTTGGTGTTATAATAGACTCAGACCTAAGCTTTAAATCACACGTCAACAAGGTGACAAAAACATCATTTTTTCACCTTAGAAACATAGCTAAGGTACGGCCGTTTACAAATCAAAAAGACGCTGAAAAACTGATCCATGCCTTTATCTCAAGCCGACTTGACTACTGTAATGCACTCCTCACTGGCCTCCCAAAAAAAACACAGTACGACTCCAACTCATTCAAAACTCGGCAGCTAGGCTACTAACTAGAACCAAGAGGAGAGACCACATCAGTCCTGTATTAGCTAACCTACACTGGCTTCCGGTAACATTTAGAATTGATTTCAAGGTCCTCCTCCTTATATACAAAGCACTAAATGGAACAGGACCAAGCTACATTGCAAATTATCTAGTCAACAATGTGCCTCCTAGAACATTGCGATCATCTACTACTGGTCTATTGAAGGTTCCAAGCCACAGTCTAAGGAAAATCGGGGATGCAGCCTTTGCAAACTATGCACCAAAGTTATGGAACACACTACCTATGGACATTAGGGAAGCTAAATCTCTTAATATTTTCAAAAATAAGCTAAAAACGTACCTCTTCACCATAGCCTTCTAATACACCCCGCTGTTGGTTGTACTGTAGCACTATTTTACTCTGTCCATTCTATTGCATAATTTTACTATCTATTCTATTATACTATTCTATTATTGCACTGTATTATTTTACTCTGTCTATTGCTTTTTATTACAGGTTCAAAACTGTCAGGTATTAAATTGTGTGGGTATCAAACAAGAGACTGTCAGGCTTTAAAACTGTGTAGGTTTGCCCTGGGTGGGAGGTTCAAAAAGTCAAAGTGGGTATAAAACAGGAGGGAAGACTGTCAAGTTTTAAACTGTGGATACCAAACAGAGAAGGTAAAGACGACTTTGAACTGTTGAACAGTAATCCAGAACTATTTTATTGCACTGTAAAATATATATATTTTTTAATCTATTATATTCTACAATTTTATCGCACTGCACTATTGCACTATTTTACTATGTCTATTTTATCCTACTCTTTTTATTATTGTATATTTAAAACTGAATCAAACCATAAACAAGGTGGCCTGTTGGGATGTTAGATACAAAACTGTGATTTTATATGTCTGCACTTTATGTGCTCATTTTATGCCTGACTTTTTTCTGTTGTGAAGCACTTTGAGCTGCAGTTTCTGTATGAAAGGTGCTATATAAATAAAGTTTATTATTATTACTGAATATTTAAGGATATATCTATGTATGAGTTAAGGGTTAGGTTTCTAAACAAATGTGGGTAAACAGAAGCCTATCAACAGTGGCAAATAAGGTGTGTGTAAAAAAAAAGAAAAAAAAGAAAAAACGTTTTTTTGTTGCAAATGTAACGTTACAGCTCTTCCTGCACCTTCACTCTGTGTCCCTAGGCAGCCTGACACCTGTGGGGACCACTCTGATGTAACTGGCAGACTAACATTAGTTTACAACTACAGAAAGAGATTATCCCACATACATGCATGCATGCTGTTGTGCTGTTGCGGTCCAGGGCCAGTAGGAGTCATTAGCTGTTATCAGAGGCATGACTGTGTGAAGCAGAGCTAAGCCATTGACGTCAACACCACTGTACAGCTCACTGATAACAGGGACCTTATCACCAGGTGTACGTGCGCGCGTGCACGTGTGAACAAACAAAACTGTAGTGAACTACTTCAACCACAAACTGAACTATAAAAATAGTTTGCCCACACAGACAGACAGATAGTAGGTGTGTGTGTGTGTGTGTGTGTGTGTGTGTGTGTGTGTGTGTGTGTGTGTGTGTGTGTGTGTGTGTGTGTGTGTGTGTGTGTGTGTGTGTGTGTGTGTGTGTGTGTGTGTGTGTGTGTGTGTGTGTGTGTGTGTGTGTGTGTGTGTGTGTGTGTGTGTGTGTGTGTGTGTGTGTGTGTGTGAGAGGAGGAGAGAGGGAGAGAATAATAATGTAACAATAATAACAGGTAGGTCCGACCACGCATTGTGGTTGGTCGAGAGCGTTCTAAGCCGTGAGTATATTCATGATACACTACATTCATTAAATCACCATGGATATACCACTGCGCTGGCTTTAGAATGTTGTAGAACGTTTCAACTGCCATTCATCAAACGGAAACTGTCAACATGACCTACTCCACGGACAACGTTACGTTTGATTTAACGTACCCGTTAACTATAAACAAGTGGATAGATATAGAGGAGTCATCAGCACCTCGGACAGTTCCAGTTCAATGCCCAGGCCGTTGACTTGGTGTTAATTGCGGCTTTCCTCCAGCACGTCCAGCTCATCTTTCGTTGGATTGGCATGTCTGGTTCCACAATGGTGGAATGAACTACCCACCCCAGTTAGGACAGCCGAATCCCGTCCAATCTTTCGCCGTCGACTAAAGACTCACTTCTTCAACCATTATCTGAAATGATAATAATAATAATAATAATAATAATAAAAAAATAATAAAAATCTAACCCTGACTAACCTTACTGTCATGCACTTGTCCTAATAAACTAACCTACACTGTAACACGCAACACTTTGATAAACATTGTTACTCAGCTGATAGAGTTGTACCCTTGTTGCTGTCTTGTCGTACAGAACTTGTAAGTCGCTTTGGATAAAAGCGTCAGCTAAATGACTAAATGTAAATGTAAATGTCTAATAATGCTGTTTTTATGAATACATTAGATGTAGGCACATCCTCTATATCTATCCACTCGTTTATAGTTAATGGGTACATTAAATTACACTAATACATAATTTGTTTGCATTGCCAAGGTGGTTGATGGCCTACTCCATTTGAAATTTAGGAACACATTTTCTACGCCAAGTTCATTGAAATCGAAATAAAAGACCCTAGAATTGTCTGTATTCATCCTATATTTTTCCAGACGGTGCAACTTGCTGTATAAAAGCAATAATACACTCAAACCAGTGGGATATCATGAATATTGCCACTCTGTGATTACGCCGCTCGAGCTTCGCTCTTTTGGCTGCGGGCGCATCACAGCCGTGGCAATATTCATGATATTCCACTGGTTCTTGTGTATTATTGCTTAATTATGATGTACATGACATGATGTATTTTGCTATATAATATGATGTCACAGCTCATTGGCCATGGTTATCATTATTGATAATCTGCTGTTTACGTCCAAGATAAGGCTGAGCCCGAATGTTCGAACGTTCGAACGTTCGTTCGTTACGTTAACATTCAAATTATAAATCAAAATTCGAATTTTCCATTTTTAATAAAATAATTATTTATTTATTTATAATAATTTTTTTATGTGTATATTCATTGCTTTAAACCAATGGGTGTTTTCTTCACAGTTGCAAGTCAAGTCAAGTCAAGTCAATTTTATTTATATAGCACATTTCCAGGCAGCGGCAGCTGGCACCAAAGTGCTTTACAGGCAGGTTGATACAAACAAAATAATATGATGCAAGATAGAAGATTAAAAACATAGTAAAGCAATGAAAGTAATAAAAACAAAATAATATGATGCAAGATAGAAGATTAAAAACATAGTAAAGCAATGAAAGTAATAAAAACAGGTAGGACACAGTAAAACAAAGAGGATAGAAGGACCAGGGGTCTAGTGGTGATTAAGTGGGGGGGAAGGCCAAGGAGAACAGGTAGGTTTTTAAAAGTGTTATAAAAGCCTGCACGGTCTGGGCGGTCCGTACGCTGAGGGGGAGGCTGTTCCACAATCTAGGTGCTTATAAAGTTGCAAAATCTAGGCGCTTATCTAGTTGCAGATAAAGATTAGGCTACACTAATATTATAGTATTACAAAAAACTGCTAAATTATATTCATTAAAGAAAGTTGATTCAATAAAAAAATACTAATTTAATCAGATGAATCACTTTATTCAAATTGAGGATTTAGTTTGAGGTTATTATTAAAAATAAATTCTAAAAAAAAATATATAATTTTTTAATTTGTTTTTTAATTAAAAACGAAGGTTCGAACGTTCGTTCGAATAACCCTGACGAAGTTCGAATCCCAAAAACAGGCTTCAGGGACAGCCTTAGTCCAAGTCTGAGACTGAATACTATGACTACTACGTTTGGTATTCAACTTTGGTATTTGGTTTACTTTTTAAACATGTTATCACATTAATAACAACACTGTGATAATACAAAAAAACTGTGATAATTTTGTTCACTGTAATCATGGTATGAAATGTTCATACAGCTTCATCTCTAATAACTACTAGGTTCCTCACCCTCCCATTGACCCATCTCAAGCCCCCCTCTTTTCTTGATCCTCCAATCACAACTGTTGCTTCCTTCGGATAAACTGTTGCTGAACTGTTGCTTCCCTCCCACAAAACATCACTTCAAGGACGTCCCGTTCCTTCTAAACACATCTGTTTCTGCCACCACTTATCCTCGCCTCTTCTCCCTCTGACATTTAACTGACACATTTAGGATGAGGCGCAATGATGAGGCACGTGGATGAGGCGCGTGGATGAGGCGTGTGGATGAGGCGGAGGAAGAGGCAGAGGGAAGATGCGGAGGAAGAGGCACGATGGAAGAGGCACAAGGGAAGAGGCATGAGGGAAGAGGCGGAGTAAGAGGCAGAGGAAGAGGCGGAGGAAAAGGTACGAGGGAAGAGGCGGAGGAAGAGGCAGAGGAAGAGGCAGAGGAAGAGGCACGAGGGAAGAGGCACGAGGGAAGAGGCGGAGGAAGAGGCGGAAGAAGAGGCGGAAGAAGAGGCATGAGGGAAGAGGCGGAGGAAGAGGCGGAGGATAAGGCAGAGGAAGAGGCACGAGGAAGAGGCGGATGAAGAGGCACGAGGGAAGATGCAGAGGAAGAGGCAGAGGAAGAGGCGGAGGAAGAGGCACGAGGAAGAGGCACGAGGGAAGAGGCACAAGGGAAGATGCACGAGGGAAGAGGCGGAGGAAGAGGCAGAGGAAGAGGCAGAGGAAGAGGCGGAGGAAGAGGCACAAGGGAAGATGCACGAGGGAAGAGGCACATGGGAAGAGGCACGAGGGAAGAGGAACGAGGGAAGAGGCACGGGGGAAGAGGCACGAGGGAAGAGGCACGAGGGAAGAGGCACGAGGGAAGAGGCACGAGGGAAGAGGCACGATGAAGAGGCACGTGGGAAGAGGCAAGAGGCACGAGGGAAGAGGCACGAGGAAGAGGCACGAGGGAAGAGGCACGAGGGAAGAGGCACGAGGGAAGAGGCACGAGGGAAGAGGCACGAGGGAAGAGGCACGATGAAGAGGCACGAGGGAAGAGGCACGAGGGAAGAGGCACGAGGAAGAGGCACGAGGGAAGAGGCACGAGGGAAGAGGCACGAGGAAGAGGTGGAGGAAGATGCACGAGGGAAGAGGCGCGAGGAAGAGGCGGAGGAAGAGGCGGAAGAAGAGGCAGAGGAAGAGACACGAGGAAGAGGCGGATGAAGAGGCACGAGGGAAGAGGCACGAGGGAAGAGGCACAAGGGAAGAGGCACGAGGGAAGAGGCACGAGGGAAGAGGTATGATGAAGATGCACGAGGGAAGAGGCACAAGGGAAGAGGCACGAGGAAGAGGCACGAGGAAGAGGCACGAGGAAGAGGCACGAGGAAGAGGCACGAGGGAAGAGGCGGAGGAAGAGGCGGAGAATAAGGCAGAGGAAGAGACACGAGGAAGAGGCACGAGGGAAGAGGCACGAGGGAAGAGGCACAAGGGAAGAGGCACAAGGGAAGATGCAGAGGAAGAGGCGGAGGAAGAGGCACGAGGAAGAGACACGAGGGAAGAGGCACAAGGGAAGAGGCGGAGGAAGAGGCAGAGGAAGATGCAGAGGAAGAGGCGGAGGAAGAGGCGGAGGAAGATGCAGAGGAAGAGGCGGAGGAAGAGGCACGAGGCAATAGGCACAAGGGAAGAGGTACGAGGAAGAGGCACGAGGGAAGAGGCACGAGGGAAGAGGCACGAGGAAGAGGCACGAGGAAGAGGCACGAGGGAAGAGGCGGAGGAAGAGGCGGAGGAAGAGGCGGAAGAAGAGGCACGAGGGAAGAGGCACAAGGGAAGAGGTATGAGGAAGATGCACGAGGGAAGAGGCACGAGGGAAGAGGCACGAGGAAGAGGCACGAGGAAGAGGCACGAGGGAAGAGGCGGAAAAGGAGGCGGAGGATAAGGCAGAGGAAAAGGCACGAGGAAGAGGCGGATGAAGAGGCACGAGGGAAGAGGCACAAGGGAAGAGGCACGAGGGAAGATGCAGAGGAAGAGGCAGAGGAAGAGGCACGAGGAAGAGGCGGAGGAAGAGGCACAAGGGAAGAGGCACAAGGGAAGAGGCACAAGGGAAGATGCAGAGGAAGAGGCAGATGACACATTTAGGATGAGGCGCAATGATGAGGCACGTGGATGAGGCGCGTGGATGAGGCGTGTGGATGAGGCGGAGGAAGAGGCAGAGGGAAGATGCGGAGGAAGAGGCACGATGGAAGAGGCACAAGGGAAGAGGCATGAGGGAAGAGGCGGAGTAAGAGGCAGAGGAAGAGGCGGAGGAAAAGGTACGAGGGAAGAGGCGGAGGAAGAGGCAGAGGAAGAGGCAGAGGAAGAGGCACGAGGGAAGAGGCACGAGGGAAGAGGCGGAGGAAGAGGCGGAAGAAGAGGCGGAAGAAGAGGCATGAGGGAAGAGGCGGAGGAAGAGGCGGAGGATAAGGCAGAGGAAGAGGCACGAGGAAGAGGCGGATGAAGAGGCACGAGGGAAGATGCAGAGGAAGAGGCAGAGGAAGAGGCGGAGGAAGAGGCACGAGGAAGAGGCACGAGGGAAGAGGCACAAGGGAAGATGCACGAGGGAAGAGGCGGAGGAAGAGGCAGAGGAAGAGGCAGAGGAAGAGGCGGAGGAAGAGGCACAAGGGAAGATGCACGAGGGAAGAGGCACAGGGGAAGAGGCACGAGGGAAGAGGAACGAGGGAAGAGGCACGGGGGAAGAGGCACGAGGGAAGAGGCACGAGGGAAGAGGCACGAGGGAAGAGGCACGAGGGAAGAGGCACGATGAAGAGGCACGTGGGAAGAGGCAAGAGGCACGAGGGAAGAGGCACGAGGAAGAGGCACGAGGGAAGAGGCACGAGGGAAGAGGCACGAGGGAAGAGGCACGAGGGAAGAGGCACGAGGGAAGAGGCACGATGAAGAGGCACGAGGGAAGAGGCACGAGGGAAGAGGCACGAGGAAGAGGCACGAGGGAAGAGGCACGAGGGAAGAGGCACGAGGAAGAGGTGGAGGAAGATGCACGAGGGAAGAGGTGGAGGAAGATGCACGAGGGAAGAGGCGCGAGGAAGAGGCGGAGGAAGAGGCGGAAGAAGAGGCAGAGGAAGAGACACGAGGAAGAGGCGGATGAAGAGGCACGAGGGAAGAGGCACGAGGGAAGAGGCACGAGGGAAGAGGTATGATGAAGATGCACGAGGGAAGAGGCACAAGGGAAGAGGCACGAGGAAGAGGCACGAGGAAGAGGCACGAGGAAGAGGCACGAGGGAAGAGGCGGAGGAAGAGGCGGAGAATAAGGCAGAGGAAGAGACACGAGGAAGAGGCACGAGGGAAGAGGCACGAGGGAAGAGGCACAAGGGAAGAGGCACAAGGGAAGATGCAGAGGAAGAGGCGGAGGAAGAGGCACGAGGAAGAGACACGAGGGAAGAGGCACAAGGGAAGAGGCGGAGGAAGAGGCAGAGGAAGATGCAGAGGAAGAGGCGGAGGAATAGGCGGAGGAAGATGCAGAGGAAGAGGCGGAGGAAGAGGCACGAGGCAATAGGCACAAGGGAAGAGGTACGAGGAAGAGGCACGAGGGAAGAGGCACGAGGGAAGAGGCACGAGGAAGAGGCACGAGGAAGAGGCACGAGGGAAGAGGCGGAGGAAGAGGCGGAGGAAGAGGCGGAAGAAGAGGCACGAGGGAAGAGGCACAAGGGAAGAGGTATGAGGAAGATGCACGAGGGAAGAGGCACGAGGGAAGAGGCACGAGGAAGAGGCACGAGGAAGAGGCACGAGGGAAGAGGCGGAAAAGGAGGCGGAGGATAAGGCAGAGGAAAAGGCACGAGGAAGAGGCGGATGAAGAGGCACGAGGGAAGAGGCACAAGGGAAGAGGCACGAGGGAAGATGCAGAGGAAGAGGCAGAGGAAGAGGCACGAGGAAGAGGCGGAGGAAGAGGCACAAGGGAAGAGGCACAAGGGAAGAGGCACAAGGGAAGATGCAGAGGAAGAGGCAGATGAAGAGGCACGATGAAGAGGCAGAGGAAGAGGCACGAGGAAGAGGCACAAGGGAAGAGGCGGATGAAGAGGCAGAGGAAGAGGCAGAGGAAGAGGCGGATGAAGAGGTGGAGGAAGATGCAGAAGAAGAGGCGGAGGAAGATGCAGAGGAAGAGGCGGAGGAAGATGCAGATGAAGAGGCGGAGGAAGAGGCACAAGGGAAGAGGCACGAGGAAGAGGCATGAGGAAGAGGCACGAGGGAAGAGGCACGAGGAAGAGGCACGAGGGAAGAGGCACAAGGGAAGAGGCACGAGGAAGAGGCTGAGGAAGAGGCGCGAGGGAAGAGGTACAAGGAAGAGGCACAAGGAAGAAGCACAAGGGAAGAGGCACGAGGGAAGAGGCACAAGGAAGAGGCACGAGGAAGAGGCAGACGAGGCACAAGGAAGAGGCAGAAGAGGCACGAGGGAAGATGCACGAGGAAGAGGCAGAAGAGGCACGAGGGAAGATGCACGAGGAAGAGGCAGACGAGGCACAAGGAAGAGGCAGAAGGGAAGAGGTATCAGGAAGAGGCAGAGGGAAGACAAAGAAGAGGCACGAGGAAGAGGCACAAGGGAAGAGGCACGAGGGAAGAGGCACAAGGAAGAGGCACGAGGAAGAGGCAGACGAGGCACAAGGAAGAGGCAGAAGAGGCACGAGGGAAGATGCACGAGGAAGAGGCAGAAGAGGCACGAGGGAAGATGCACGAGGAAGAGGCAGACGAGGCACAAGGAAGATGCAGAAGGGAAGAGGTATCAGGAAGAGGCAGATGGAAGACAAGGAATAGGCACGAGGGAAGACGAGGAAGAGGCACGAGGGAAGATGAGGAAGAGGCAGAATGAAGAGGCACGAGGGAAGACGAGGAAGAGGCAGAGGGAAGAGGCAGAGGGAAGATGAGGAAGAGGCAGAGGGAAGAGGCAGAGGGAAGATGAGGAAGGACGAGGAAGAGGCAGAGGGAAGAGACACGAGGGAAGACGAGGAAGAGGCAGAGGGAAGAGGCACGAGGGAAGACAAGGAAGAGGCAGAGGGAAGAGGCAGAGGGAAGAGGCAGAGGGAAGACGATGAAGAGGCACGAGGAAGAGGCAGAGGGATGACGAGGAAGAGGCACGAGGAAGAGGCACGAGGAAGATGCACGAGGAAAAGGCAGAGGGAAGACGAGGAAGAGGCACGAGGCAGAGGGAAGAGGCATAGGGAAGACGAGGAAGAGGCAGAGGGAAGAGGCAGAGGGAAGAGGCACGAGGGAAGACGAGGAAGAGGCATAGGGAAGAGGCAGAGGGAAGAGGCAGAGGGAAGACGAGGAAGAGGCACGAGGAAGAGGCGGGGGTGGAGGAAGAGGCACATTCTCCAATCACCCTCCCAGGAAGCCTGTGTCTCAATTAAAAACAACAACAACAACAACAACAACAACAACAACAACAACAACAACAACAACAACAACAACAACAACAACAACAACAACAACAACAACAGCAACTTTGTCTTCTATTACGACAGGGACGAGATAAATATACCAAAATAAACCTGCTTCACACTGCCACTCTCCCTGGGCGTGAACAACTAAATAACACTGTTTCCTCTATTCCATAGGTGAGGACACCTCAGCATGATATAACTAGTGCTTATTTTCTCTTGGTGTATGGAGCACAAGCCAGCATTATGTGTTGCTGTGTGTCAAGTGTAGCCACTTGTACTGTATGTCTGAAAGGGTGTGTGTTTGTCGCTTTGTGTAGTTTTAGAGGGAGAGAGACAGGGTGATGATGCGATTGTATGACTGAGGAATGTTTTAGAGTGTGTGTGTGTGTATGTGTGTGTGTGTGTGTGTGTTAAATAATGCATGTGGCGTAATGATGCAGACTCTGTTGAGGTATACAGCGTGGCAGTCAGGCAGACGGGTCTGTTGAATAAGTAATGGGACGGCGTCCACCACGCAACACACACGCGCACGTACACACACGCACACGTACACACACACACACACACACACACACACACACACACACACACACACACACACACACACACACACACACACACACACACACACACACACACACACACACACACACACACACACACACACACACACACACACACACACACACACACACACACACACACACACACACACACACACACAGTGTGTATACTCCCTGTTAGCCTGGAGCTATGTTGGACCTGGACACACACACACACACACTCATTCTCTCTCTCTCATTCTCTATGACAGACTCTCATCCTCCTCCCCTCTCCTCAGTGACAGGGGGATGGAGGAGGAAGAGGAGAATGGGGGGGGGGGGGCAGCTCTGGCTTTTTTCATCTGTGTTCCCCCTAAGGACTCCGGGGCCTGACTCCAAATATATGAAATATGGCATCATTCATTATTGATTTGGGTTATTTATAATACAATCTCTCTCTCTCGCTTTCCCTGCAACCCCCATCCACTCACTCTGTTTCTCATTACCCTTTTCCCATGAATCCCCCACCCTCCTCTGAATACCCCCCCCCCCCCCCCCCCCCCCCCCTGTCCCTGTGTCGGGCCAAGTAATGGTGTTTTATCCGGTTGGTAGGAAACAGGTCTGCGTTCCTCTTAGGAAGAAAGTGTTCACCAATTCTTTAAATGGGTAATGCAATATCTTATAGATCGCAATCTCACCCCCTTAGGCTGAACAAATGTGTGCCTGTGTGTGCGTGTGTGTGTGTGTGTGTGTCTTTTATTGAGAAGGTCGGGAAAACTATGGGAAATTAGTGTCTGTAGTGATCTGTAGAACTTGTCAGTCTCTCTCTCTCCTTCTCTCTATCTCTCTCTCTCGCACACACACACACACACACACACACACACACACACACACACACACACACACACACACACACACACACACACACACACACCACGCAAGCACACACACACATACACACGCAAGCACACACACACACATACACACACATACACACACATGCACGCAAACACACACACACACACACACACACACACACACACACACACACACACACACACACACACACACACACACACACACACACACACACACACACACACACACACACACACACACACACACACACACACACACACACACAGACATGCATGCATGGTGTCCGTGGTTCCATTGTAGAGAGGAGCAGCTATCCTCATTCAGATGTTTACTTGTTTGTTTACCCACAAGGCCTAATTGGCACCATGAATGGTCGTTTCTTCTCCTGTCGGGGCACGAGGCTTCACCAGCACAAAATACACACACACACATGCATGCGTAAGTACACGTAAGTGCACACACACACATGCATGCAAAACACTGGCCTGTGGAAGCTCACAGAATAATCTGTGTTCCTTTATTTTCCCCACAGGATTTCTACTGAAAAATTTACTAAACCCAGTGTTGAATTCTACTCTAGGGACCAACATACACCTTCACACAAAACCTTCACACACACACACCTTCACACACAACCTAGAGACGGCCCCTCAAGTCAAGTTAGCCTGAGGCTTCCAGTCCTCTGTGTGCATCGGGGCCCATCTGATCCAGTGCTAACAAGCGGTACAAAGGGAGGGAAAACAACAAAGACCTCAGAGCATCAATGGTTCACAACACCTTGTTAAAAACCAGGGGTAGAGAAGAGAGAGAGAGAGAACCCGCCTCCATATCTCAATAGTCTCCTAGAAAGTCTCCTCCAGACAGCAGAGTAGACGTAGAGCCATTAGCTGTTAAGCTAAATTGAGATCGTGGGAGATGTCGGGCTCGGCGCGCTGCTCCCTTCGCACTTTAAATCATACGGGTCACAGGCGTGGTCTTGCTACACCCTCTCTGAGGCAGAAGCAGAGGGTACTAATGCCCCACAGACAGAAAGGCCCGTGGAGGCTGCTTTAAAGGACACACTGCCTTCCTAAAAAAAGAGGCTTTATCAATATTTCAGCTGAACTCCAATTAGCCGGTAGGAAGCTAAAGCACGCTGTACACAGGGAGAATTTGAACAAAGCTTCAGAGGAGCAGAATGGAGTCTTAAGTAGTCTTAAGTTCTACAGTTCGCCGTAGTCTTAGGTTCTACAGTTCTACAGTTCTCAGTGCCAAGAGCAAACTCTCAAAGCATGTTTTCCCACAAGAGTATACCACAAGGGTGTAGGGCTAAAGAACGATATCTACTGATTGAAATACTGTATACTGTAGGGGTATACAGGTACACGTATCCGCACCGAACGGAACAAGTTTCAGTGTGTACCGTACCGAACGGCTGTGTAGTGTACCAAACGAATACAACGGTATGTTAACCACTAACGACCGGGCGGCTAGGTGGTGCAGTGGGCAAGGCACTCACCACCAATGTTGGAGACGTGTTCGAATCCAGCTCTCCACATTGTTTTCAGTTTGGCTGGTCGTCCGTGCTAATACAATTGGCAGTATTAGAGGGTGGGAAAGCTGATGGGTGGGTCCTGGGCGTTGTAAACAGAAAAATACTCCTACAGTTCGGTCGGGGCGCCTGCTCAGCGAAGGAATGATCTGGAGGGAGGTAGTGTGACCTTCCACATGTTACACTCTCCCATTGAGAATCTGAGCTGCCAGGCTGGCTGCCGGCTGGCTGCGCATGTGTCGGAGGATAGCATGTGATAGTCTCCGGCCTCTCGGACCAACAACCAGGAAGGGAGTTGGGAATTGGCATAACGACTAACAGTGGGTTGGGAAAAAAATCGGAAAAAAAGGAGATTTTTTTTTTAATGAGAAAAAAAAACACTAACCACCAGGGCTGTTTTTTTCACAATCTAATATAATTATTATTATTAAAAAAAAAGTAGTACAAGTCAATTATTAATTTCAATATAGAATATTCGTTGACAGCCCTACAAGTACAATTAGTTACTGCACACTACATCACCCCTGAGTGGAACATGGAAAGCCAAACTTTCCCCCACTGTACCGAAAACCTGTACCGAACCTTGACTTCAAAACCGAGGTACGTACCATACCGTGGTGTTTGTGTACCGTTACACCCCTATTATACTGTATATTAGGGCTGACCTCGACTAGTCGAATAGCCGACTAATCGATCGAAAGGAGACGTAGTCGACTGCCAACCTCTTAGTCGAATGCAAAAAAATATATATATATATATATGTAGGCTGTCAAAGTTAACACGGTATTAACGCGTTATCGCCCGATTCTATTAACGCCACTATTTTTTTTAACTCACGATTAACTTTTAGGAATCTTTATTTTTATTATTTAATTTTTTTTACTTTTTATTTTTTTAACTAGACTTCACTCAGGTGTATTATTGATGCTCTCATTGGGTCTCATTCTCCAAACATTTTCAAAGAGTTCTTTTGGAAGACTTATCTTGGAACCACTGAGACAGAATCAATGACAAGTTCACTCTGAGTCCCGAACGTGCTGGTAATATGTCTTAAGTGGCTGAAACGGTCGCACAAATGATATGATCTGATATCTGCTTGGCGAATGTGATTCTGTCTTAAACTCAAAAGCACGTTCCCATTCAGGTCATTTGCATACAAAACAACGCCTCCAGAGCTCCTTATAAGGCAAAGTAATGACGCAGCTGTGTGGAAATGGATGCGGAAGTGCTTTGCGAGTCTTGCGACCCATCGAAATGAGATTAGATGACATTTCTCTTTCTCTGTCTGTTGTCGGATGTTCAACAGAACTACTGCGAGCAGTCACCCACGGACAAGAAATGGAACCTCTTGTCTTTGCTGTTATTATTTAATTATATTTTCCTTATATAACCTCAGTTGAAGCCTGGCTTCTTATTCGTTATCGTTACAGTTTCTTGCTCTAGTGATTCTGATAATAAAAGAACACGTTTTCTTGAGAAGAGCAACCACATTTCCGTCTCCTTATTACCTTCTACTATTGGAACTCAACTCCTACCTTGACTCGTAACAAGAGGCCTAAAAGCGTGGCTAACGCTAATGGCGAGCATACCAGTGAGGCTAACTGCCTAAGAAAACGGGCACAGAAGAACTGAAAGAGGATTTCACCCATCTAATGAACGCACTAGACTAGACAAATATCAAGATGTATCCATCAGTGGACTAATTGCATGCTTTCGCAGAGGACAAGAAGCCTTCAGTCGACTCCTTCAGACATTAAGCATCCCCCACAGCCCAAATGGAATGATAAAAAAAGAATTGCATATATATATATATATATATATATATATATATATATATATATATATATATATATATATATATATATATATATATATATATATATATATATATATATATATATATATATATATATATATATATATTATTTTTTTGCATTAGGGGGGGTAGTCGACTACTATTTTTTGCCAATCAAAGTCGACTATACAAATAGTCGGGGACAGGCCTACTGTATATATATATATATATGCCAAATGTTTTTACTAGACTTACTAGAACTGTCAGAACCGTATCAGAAATGTTTTCCAACGGAAAAATTTGAAACTTATTTACATTTTAGTCATTTAGCTGACACTTTTATCCAAAGCGACTTACAAGTTTTGTACAACAAGACAGTAGGAAGGGTACAAGTCTATCAGCTGAGTAACAATGTTCATCAAAGTGTTGAGTGCTACAGTGTAGGTTAGTATATTAGGACAAGTGCATGACAGTAAGGTTAGTTAGGGTTAGAGTTTTTATTTTTTTTCATTTCAGATAATGATTGAAGAAGTGTGTTTTTAGTCGACGGTGAAAGAAAGGCGGCCCGTTTTGTGGCTCAGCTGACTGTTTTCTGTCCATAGTAGCGTTGACCGCTATGCTATAGTGGGCTACTGTTTTGTTCTGTCTCTCTGCTACGAGAATGTCTGTCTATGCTACAGTTTTCTCTCCTCTCAACCATTCATGCTGACGGTCAATCGGTGTCTATTGGGGGAGTAGTGCGGGGGGGGGGGGGCTTTGTTTACCTTCGCGGGTAAATGGGCTAAGGTCTGGGGCTGGTGTGCTGTTGTCAATATTATGAATGAATGCTGGACTGGTTCTCTCTGGTCCGCCTCCCCTTAACGTTGTGTACATGGGCTTGCTCATTCTACAGTATTTTCGTGGTGTTAGTTCTTTTATTCATTTAACCCCTTCATGGTGCACACCACAGTGGAGGTTGCTGTTTGCAACCACCACTGGTGCTCCGTGTTAACATCAGTCCTTTGCTTTTGACATATTGAAACAGTGCCCCGCCCGGGCGACGCCATGAGGTGGGTCGGCCTGGCGAGTGGCTGGTGGGCTGCTAAAGCCTGTACCGCCACAGTATGGAATTGGCAGCGATTAGTAACTGTGTTCGAATTGCTGTTTTTTCTATCAAAAAAATGGTGTCTGGTGGCGGGGCCTTGAGGGCCAGCCGACGTCGACACATCGCGCAAGGTTGTTGACGTTATTAGCTTTGACCTAGCTGCAAGCTATAACCGCTCAGGGTTCCCCTCTCCGCAGAGGATTTTGGTCTTCTGCTGGAGCGCGGGCGGTATTGTCCTAGGCCCCACACCGCCTCACACCGCGCAGCCAGAAGAAGAGAGAGCACGGCCTCGTCAGCGGCGATGACGAGGCCCTCGACAGGCGGCCATGTTTTCCCCCGCCAGAGGTATCCTGGGCGTTGAATTGACAGGTGTCCACAAGGCCGACAGCCTTGGCGGCCGAGGGATCGGCCATGTTGGATGGGCTCGGCTTGAAAAACAAGCCGTCCCCGTCCTGCCGTGAGCAGCCCGCTCTCCGATCACTCCCTCCCCCAACACCAGCGGAAAAAGGGGGCTCTGATTGTTTCCTTTGACTGCGGGCCGCGTGCCTTCGTTGAAGCGCGGGCGGCCCCACTTTTCGCTTCTCATGGGGACAGGGGCTGACACCCAGTTGATGGCTGAGCCTGGGTCTGTCCGTGAAAATGTTGTGCTGTCAAGCGGCTCCCACACCATAAGCTGTGTTGGTTGAGCCTGGTGTTACGCCTGTCAACTATAAGTGTTGTCAGCAGGGGGGCTCGAAACCTTTTGAGGCACACAGTGCGGGCTTCCCCGGCCTCGCCTTCGCCAGGCCAGGTATCATGTTGTTTCAAGTTTCAAGTTTCTTTAATAGTTGTCATACAGAAGTACAGAATACTTTTGTACAAAATGCTTCTTACTGTTGCGCTCCAGAGACTGTGCAAGACAAGATAAGTATGAAATAAAAACATAGTAAAATTAGAAGTAAAAAAAAGAGGTCACAGTGTTCAGTTTAGACATATGTACAATGTTCGATGCAGAATAGACGTAGTTACCATACAATATACAATACTGTGCAGTGTACTAATATACAATACTATATAGTGCAAGGCATAAATGGAGAAATGGGGCGAGGTGCAATTTAGGTACAATTCACAGTAGGTGTACGAGTTGTAGTGCAAATCCTTTATCAATAAATATAAAGTGTAAAGTGTAAGTGTGTTTGTGTGATCTAAAGTGTGGAGAGTGGGTGCTGCAGTGTGTTGTTTGTTTGAGTGAGTGTGTGCGTGTGGGTGTGTGTGCTGTGTGCATTTGATGGTTGTTGCATAGTGATTATTGTTCGTTTAGCGATTATTGTTCGTTTAGCAGCCTGATGGCCTGGGGATAGAAGCTTCTTCTGAGTCTTTCTGTGCTCGCCTTAAGACTCCGGTATCGCTTGCCTGACCGCAGCAGTTCAAAGAGGCAGTTGTTCGGGTGGCTCGAGTCCTTAATAATTCTCTTAGCCTTCCCCTTGCACCGCTTGTTGTAAATGTTCTGGAGGGTGGGAAGCCCCCCTCCAATTGTGCGTTCGGCTGAACGTGTCACTCTTTGTAGTCTGCTACGGTCTTGTGCAGTGCTATTCCCAAACCAGGAGGTGATGTTGCCGGTCAGGATGCTCTCTATTGTACATGAGTAGAAGTTCCTAAGGATCTTCTGACTGACTTGGAACTTCCTTAGGCGCCTGAGGAAGTAGAGGCGTTGTCGTGCCTTCTTCACAACACTGTCAATGTGTGTGGTCCATGTCAAGTCCTCGGATATGTGGGCTCCGAGGTACTTGAAACTGTTCACTCTCTCAACCGGTGCCCCGTCGATGCTGAGGGGGCTGTAGTCCTTGACCCCCGACCTCCTGAAGTCCACAATCATCTCTTTTGTTTTGCTGACGTTCAGGGAGAGGCAGTTCTCCTGACACCACTGTGACAGGTTCTCTACCTCTTCCAGGTAGGCCCTTTCGTCGTTGGCAGAGATCAGGCCCACCACTACTGTGTCATCAGCAAATTTGATGATGGTGTTGTTGTTCCGCTGTGCTACGCAGTCATGTGTGTACAGGGAGTAGAGGAGGGGGCTCAGAACACAGCCCTGGGGGGCCCCTATGTTGAGCGTGATGGATGAGGAGGTGCAGTTGCCGGCTCTTACCACCTGGGGTCTGCCCGTCAGGAAGTCCAAGACCCACTGGCACAGGTCATAGTTCAAGCCCAGGTCCCTGAGCTTGGCTATGAGTTTGGAGGGGACTATGGTATTGAATGCTGAGCTGTAGTCGATGAACAGCATTCTCACATAGTTCCCCTGCCTCTTGTCCAGATGTGATGCTGCTGTGTGCAGCACATGGGCTATGGCGTCCTCCGTGGACCTGTTGGGGCGATATGTTGGTGCCTCCCACTCCTGAAAGATTGGCAGTGGTCTCGCAGGCGCGCGTGATTTGGGTGGTAGTAATATCACTGCAGGGCTACGGTGTGTAGGAACCCATGGGGTCCTCACGCCTTGCATGTCCGGCTGCAGAACAACTCCTCAGCATGTTCTGGAGGGGTGTTCAGTGGGGGGGCTTTTGTCACCTAGATTGATGTCAGCTTCCCCCGTATCAAACCGGCCCTTTCTGTCAGGGTCCCCCCCTTGGGTGCGATTGCCTCGTGGGTAGTGTCAGGTTCCGACCCGACTCCACGGAATGCTCTGCTCGCAAGGGTCCAGGGTTGGCTACGCACAGCGGGTGGGACCGGGCCGACTATCTACAGTCGAGGTGGATGGAGAGAACGCTGAGGCGGGGACTTGTGTTTACACAACCCCACCCATTTTCAGGTTTGGTACAGACCCTATTGTCAGGGTCACCAGCAGTGACAGCTCTGGTCAACGAGATCCAATCTCTGTGGACGAATCAAGCCATCATCGTGGCGTTCTCCTCCCGGTGTTCTCTGGTGCCTGAGAAATCGGGAGGGGGGGGGTGTCAGACCCATGCTGGACCTGTCCCATGGGAAGTATTATGTCTTCAAATAACGCACCGGACTGCGACTTAACGTTTGACGGCTTATTTGATCCGCTCCACCAGTGCACAACACACACACATCATCTTCCGTTACCACAACGCTTTACGGTATATTACAGCAGTGTCGCAACATTACCGTGCCATCTTAAAGGCCCGGTGAACACCGTTGTGATTCACATACACAACATATTCCCCCCCCCCCCCCCCCCCCCACAGGGAACCCCGAAGAACATCCCCATACAGTTTAATTCATATTTAATTCATACTAACAGTCCCTGCAGCCTACCTAGGTGAACCGGGTAGACTGCTAGTCACCGACATAGTCTTGTGGATTATTCTGCCACGCAACAGACTATGCTCTGACGAAACCGGTCAATGAATAAATATAAATAATCTGTAACATAAATAGTCTATCTCTCAAGTAACATAGTCTCTCAAGTAGGCCGGTCTATTCCGGACGCGGACTGGCCGTGCGTCCCGGTGAACCTGGGGCTCGACTGGCAATGGCAATGGTGAGCCCCGCTGGGCGCGGTCTGGAGAGGCCTCCAGGTGAACCTGGGGCTCGGCTGGCAATGGCGGGCCCCGCTGCGGCTCATCTGGCAAAACCCAGTCCTCAATGTCCAGCTCTGAACCCTCCCTGGACTCTGGGTCCGAGATGGGGTTGTTTGCCACCTTCTTAAGCCGGTTTGCGTGCCACCGTGATCCATCGGCCAGATGAAAGGTGGCCGGGCCCAGCCGGGCCGTGACCCGTATCGGTGCCGACCAGAAGGAGAGCAGCTTGTGGTCCCGGTGGGGACGACGAATCCGGACCCAGTCTCCTTCTGTGAAGGAAGGCGATTTCACCCTCCGCCTCCTGTCGAACCGCTGCTTCATTCGACGCTGAGCATCTGCGACCCTGGTGCCCTGGCAGGGTATCACTGCCGGCGCGATACTTGCCGGGACCCTCAGCCGATCCAGGGGAAGCTGCAACTCGCGTCCCATCATCAGGAGGGCTGGGGAACTGCCCGTAGTTGTGTGCGGCATCGCCCTGTAGTGAAGCAGAGTGCGGAGTAAAGCGGCTGAGAACGGCAGACCCTCCGTCAGGTGCGCTCTGATGCCGTTCTTCAATGTCTGATTAAACCTCTCCACCCCCCCCGTTTGCCTCCGGGTGGTAGAAGGCTGTACGGACGTGGTTAATCCCCCTGGCCTCCATGAAAGTGGCAAAGTCAGCAGAGACAAACTGCGGCCCATTGTCCGTAGTGAGGGTGTCTGGAATGCCCCACCGGGCGAACAGGGCGGAGAGGAAATCCGTGACCACACGGGTAGTCACAGACCCCGAGGCGGCCACCTCCGGCCACTTGGAATGGAGGTCATAGGCAACAAGGAGGAAACGCTGGTGGTGTGGGACACCATGGAGCTCCCCACAGATGTCCAGCTGGATGTGCTTCCAAGGTGCGGGTGGCCATGGCAAAGGCTGCAGAGGCGCTGGGGTCGGCGGCCCCGTCTTACCGCTGAGAAGGCAGGCTGAGCAGTCCCTCACCATTGTCTCTATATCCCGGTCAATGCCCGGCCACCACACCAGATCCCTGCAGCGCTGCTTCACCCTCACGATGCCCAGGTGCCCCTCGTGCGCCATGGTCAATATGCGTGCTCTGAGGTCACTGGGGATGACTGTGCGAAGCCCCAGAGCCACACAAACACTGCTCCAGCAGGTCAGCTCATCCTTGACCCGATGAAAAGGCGCCAGCACCTCCGGGACCTTCACGGGCCACCCCCCCCTGATGTAGGTGCGGAGCTGGGCGAGCGTGGAGTCCCCCTCTGATGCAAGCTGAAGGTCCTCCAGGGAGACTGTGGCCTGGAGCGGGCCGTGAAGGACAAGCTCCGATTCCATTGGATCCAGGCACGTTTTGGGTGCCGGGTCAGGGGTGGCACGGTAGAGCAGGTCAGCCACTACATTCTCCCTGCCGGGAGTAAACACTGTGGTGAATTTATATGGCTGGAGCCTCTCAGACCAGCGGTGAATCCTCAATGGCTTGTGGCCCGACCCGGATGTAGCGAGCAGGGCGGTTAGAGCCTGGTGGTCCGTCCGCAGCGTAAAATGTCGTCTGTACACGTACATGTGCCACCGTTCACACGCCAGACACAGGCCAGAGCCTCGCGCTCCCCCACCGAGTACTTCTGTTCCGCTGGGGAGAGAGCGCGGGAGGCAAACGCCACTGGGCGCTCCACGCCCCGCTGGACCTGAGACAGCGCAGCCCCGATCGCCGTATTGGACGCATCACAGGTGACAAACGGCGGGCTCGCCAGATCGAAGAACGCGAGCACTGGTGGTGAGGTGAGCTGCGTTTTAAGTTGGCGAACAGCGATAGAGCAGGCTGGGGTCCACTCCCAGACCGCGTCCTGTTTCAGGAGCCTGGTGGTTGTGGAGTATTGGGGAAGGAAGCGAAGGTAGTAGGCTGTCATCCCTAGAAACGACGAGAGCTGCGCTGGGCAGGACGGCTCAGGCAGGCGCAGCACGGCCTCCACGTTAGACTGGAGCGGGCTGAGGCCATCAGCAGACAGGCGGAACCCCACAAATTCGATGACTGGGACAGAGAAGGTGCACTTGTCCCCATTCAGCGTGAGGTTGTGACCGGAAAGGACGTCCAGCACCCTCGCCAGGCGCTCGTCGTGGATGGCTGATGTTGCACCATGGACCACTATGTCATCCAAAAAAACGACCATGCCGGCGAATATGGTGGCCATTATTTTTTGAAAACAGCTGGGGGCCGAGCTGAGACCAAAAGGCATGCGGGTATACCTAAACACTCCGACATGCGTCACGAAAGCCGTAAGGTAGCGACTGTCAGGATGCAGTGGAACCTGCAGGTAGCACTGGCGAAGGTCCAGTTTGGTGAAAACTGAGGAGCCGTAAAACTGTGCCGCCAGTTCCTCCACTGTGGGCAATGGGTACTTATCCGGAATCACCGCTTTGTTCACCTGCCTGAGGTCGACGCATGGACGCAGTCCCCCTAATTTCCTTTTGACTATCACCAGGTTGGAAACCCATGGTGAAGCGTCGACGCGCTCGATGATGCCCGCATCCAAAAGCTTCTGCAGCTCGGCGGTGACATCGTCGCGTAGGGCGAGGGGCAGGCGGCGCAGCGGCTGGATCACCGAACGCACCTCCGGGATGAGGAGAGGCTGGTGGTGAAACGCAGTGAGGCAGCCCAACCCACTAAACAGAGCAGGCCAGCGCTGGTGCCAGGGCGAACCCACAGACAGAATGTCAGCCCCTGTATTGTCCACCAGGGAGAACCCAAGCCCACAAAACAAATCGTAGCCCATGAGGTTGGCTCCCTGATGAGACACTTGGAAAGTGAATGAGGGAAGGGCCTTGGTCCCGTAGCACACGGTGAAGGTGATTGTGCCTGCCATTCCTATCTTACAGTGTCCATACCCATACAGGTCCTCTGCGATGGCGGTGAGCGTCCGGCGCGGGAAAAGTCGTCGAACCGTGGAAATATTCAAAAGTGACTTGGAGGCCCCCGTATCCAACAGGAGTGGGAGAACCACCCCGTCCAGTTCCACTGTGCACCATTTAAATGCACGAGAGGTGGCGTCCACTGAATGGATGGTTGTCGGCGTAGGTGGACGTGGCGAGCGTGGCGGCGTGCTATCAGCACCGGGAGCAGAGCGGCAGACCCGGGTGAAATGGTTCTGCCTGCCACAGCGTTGACACCTCTGTCCCCTGGCAGGGCAAACTGGAGCCCGGCTGGGGTGTGATGAGGAGCCACAATTTCCACACACGGCCCGGCGTGCTGTTGACGCGGTCGTACCCCGGCGTGCAGCGAAATTTACCTCCAGGCTGTCCTCCGGGAAAACCGGTTCGGGAAACTCCCCGGACGGCGCCACTGTTTGAGTCAACATCAGATGTTTGGGGAAAACATTACTGGAGGGTGCTAGCTGTGCTGCCAAACCTGCTGCTGACTCGAGATGGAAAGCAATATTAACAGCCTTTGTCAATGTCAATTCATCTGGCATCATTAATAGCTTATCCCTGAGCTTAGGGTTGTTAGTATGTTCAGCTAGCTGATCCCGTATCAGTTCATCTTCCATCACTCCAAATTTACAGAGGCTAGCCAGGCCCCGTAGGTCAGCTACATAGTGGTGGATCGACTCACCCACTTGTTGACGTCGCTGACGGAAGACGATCCTCCGGAGCATGACGTTTTGTGGAGCAGCGAAATGTCCCAACAGCAGTGTGACACAGTCCGCATAACTCGGTGCAGCTCCGAGAGTCCTAAAGATCCGTTGTCCCTCGGTTCCTAGGTTGTGAATAAGCAGGGCTCTCTTCCGAGCAGCGCCAGCGTCGGCGAGCCCGACGGCTATTATGAACGTATTAAACGCTTCCAGCCAGTGAATCCACGGAACCGGTGGCTCGCCAGGCAGGGCAAGGAACGGAGAGAGAGGTGCAGGTAGGGAATCCATAATCCCATCATCGTCGCCAATATTATGTCATCAAATAACGCACCGGACTGCGACTTAACGTTTGACGGTTTATTTGATCCGCTCCACCAGTGCACAACACACACACATCATCTTCCGTTACCACAACGCTTTACGGTATATTACAGCAGTGTCGCAACATTACCGTGCCATCTTAAAGGCCCGGTGAACACCGTTGTGATTCACATACACAACAGGAATGTTCAGCATTTTTTGGATCGTCTCCTACCTGTTGAACACTGTCAGGTGGGGGTCTGGTTCTCCTCCATAGACCTGTAGGATGCGTATTCGCATCTCCGATCTTCCATCCTAGGGCTTACCTACGCTTCCTTTGCAGGGTTAGCGTATGAGTACCAGAGGCTGCCGTTCGGTTTTTCTCTGGCTCCCCGCATCTTCACCAAGTGCGTGGAGGCCGCACTGGGGCCTCTGCGTCGTCAGGGGTTACGAAGTGTATTCTGCCCTGACGACGTTCTGGTCCTTCGCGGTCAAGGTGGATCGTCGGGTCTTGTACCAGGCAGGTCCCTACCAGCCTGGGGTTTGCTGTAGACTGAAAGTAGAGTACTCCTCTTCCCAGTCAACGGTTGGAGTGCTATGGGCATCCCTCTCAGAGCGTGTTGTCGACACGCTCGGGAGGTTCCGTCCTAGGACGGTTACGGCGCTGTCTCACGTCACGTTTGTCACCGACGCCTCCCTCACTGGAGACGTGTCGGGCCAACGTAGTAGGGGGCAGCTGGCAAACCATGCTGCCCGGTCTGCGCTACGTTCAATGTGTTGGTATTGAAAGCGGTCCTTCTGGTCCTCAAACGGTGTTGATCAGGACGGACAATACGACGTCAGTGTTGTATATCGACAGACAGGGAGGGGTACGCTCCCCATGTCTGCACCGGGCGGCGGGCGGCTGGCTATGGGCGTCCTCCATCTGCGCGGCCTGAGGGCTCCCCACATCCCCGGCAGGGTGAATGTGTGTACAGGTGTACTGTCGCGGGGCGGTCCTCATCCTGACGGGTGGGGATTACGTCCGGACATAGCCAGGCAGGTCTGGGACCGATGCCGTGCCGCCTGGGATTCTTTCCCCATACATCTGTTAGGTCAGTTGTTGGGACGGGTACGCCACTGTCGCGATTACGCGGGCAGATGGCGTTTGTTCCAAGAGTGGTATAAGGCGGGGGGCACGGACCAGACCTCCAGTCTCTCCTTGATAGACTGTCGGCTTCAACGGTGAGCGTATATGCAGCAGCTATATCCTCTTATCATGAGGGATTTGAGGGTGATGTTTTGTTCAGCCACCCTCTTGTGAAGCGTTTCCTGCTTGGCGCCCGACGCGTTAAGCCGGTAAAACGCTCTTTGGCTCCGAGTTGGGATCTTCAATTGGTCCTCGGTCGGTTGTCCTTGGCCTTGTTTGAGCCTCTTGAGCAAGCGCCGTTGGAACAGCTGTCGTTCAAGACCACGTTCTTGCTGGCCGTCACCTCCACTGAACGCGTGGGTGTGCTTTGTGCTCTCTCGGTACGACCATAGTGCCTGTCTTTCGTTCCGATTGCGGTGCCACTCCGCGGCCTAATCCTGCCTTCGTGCCTAAAAATATCCGGAGTTCCTTCCGCTCCAGGGATATTGTGGTTCAGGCGTTTCATCCACCTCCTCACGCTAGTAAGTTGGAGGCGGGCCTTCACCTGTCATGTCCGTGCTTGGGGATTTACCTCAGCCGTACTCAGGGCCTCAGGGCTACCGATCAGCTTTTTGTCTGTCACGGTGGTTCTCGTGCCGGTAAGGCACTATCGAAACAGCGCCTGTCCCATTGGTTGTGCGAGGGCATTGCCCTCTGCTACACGTTGGCCGGGCTGGATCCCCCTGGGGGCGTCAGGGCGCACTCCACTCGTGGGGTGGCAGCCTCTGCCGCACTGCTGGGTGGGGCCTCGGTGGAGGACATCTGTGCTGCTGCTTCATGGTCCTCTCCGGGCCCCTTTGTAAGGTTTTACCTCATGGACATGATCGGTGGTTCTGTCTCCCAGGCGGTTCTGGGGTCTGTGGCCTCTCCTGCTTCTCGTCCTTTGGTAGGGTAGCAGGGGTGTGTGTGTATGGGCCACAGTGTGTTGGGTCACACGTGGTTCCGCCTGTGCTGTGTGTTCAAGGGGTTCTAGTTCCCTCTTGCTCGCACTCGGTGGAGTTGACTGCGCCCCCCCCCCTTCATTAGGAATGATGGGGTGACGGGACTCCCCAACCCATTGATGTGGGCTTACGGGTCCTCAGTAGGTGCATCTGTCGGGCCTCGCGTCCGCTCTTCCCCATATCTCGGTATGGCTTAAGAGCCATATAGCTTAAGTACGCTATATAACGACAGGTTATGTATATAACCTAGTTATATGAGTACTGGCTAAGCGTCCCGCTCTTAAGCGGCCCTGAGTTCCCTTGGGGAATCTTTTCCTGGAAACGGGTTTTTTGCAAGGTAGAGTGTTTGGTGACCATGCCTAGTATTTTATAGAGTACGCCTCTATAGGGGCGGGGCCCGGCAGGTGGTGGGTGTATTTGTTTTTTCGTTGATGGTGTACAGTAGGTGTTATGTTTGTTGTTTCCAGTATTCCTAACTAGGAATAAACAGGCTAGGCTAGGGTTTCTTTACTGGCTTTTATTTACGTTGTCTATCCGTACATCAAGGCACCCTCTCTCTCCTGCATCCGTACATCAAGCACTCTTCCTGTACCCCGGTCCTCGGTCCGGGTACTACCACAACAGGGCGGAACCAATCTTATCTATTATAATAACAACACATCTTCCCTTCTTTTAAACAGAAACAACTTGTTCTTTTCCTGTAGTCGTCTATAACAAAACGTTCGTTTCCGACTGTTCTTAAACCTGTACATTCCAATAATAAACATACATTTTAAACATGAACCTATGCATTCAAACAATAAGCTGCATCAAATCTTTCTTTACAATCCTCTTTTTTTTTTCTTTTTTTTTTTTACATTTTCTATTTCATTTAACCTTCATCATCAAGTGTCCTCTTTTCTTTACCCTATCCACGTCCACAGTCCACATGCCTTTCAGCACTGTGCAATACGTCTCTCAGGAGGTTTAACAGTCCTTTTAGGCCTGCAGCAGGTCTCAGAGGGCGTGCTGCCCCCTTTTGGCATGACAGAGTCACTGCGGTATGGGGAACTCTGACAAAACTGCTCACTCCTGGGAGCATCTAACACCTCTGCAGTGCTTCGTTGTTGAGAGTCTGTCTCTGGGACTGTCACCTGTGGTCTCAAATCCACACGGTTTCGTCTCAGAGAAGCACCATGGTCTGTCTGGATCTGGTATGAGCGTGGTGAAACTTCTCTTTGCACGCATCCTCCTTGTCTCCATGTGCCTGTTGTGTGATCCAGGATACGGACTGTATCGCCTGGCTTGAGGCTTGGTAAGTGTTTTGCCTTCTTGTCATGTTGCAATTAGTGTTTCTCTTTTTGTTCTTGTTTCCTTGAGCTGATTTTGTGTGCTCCTTCTGGTGTCAACAGGTTATCATGGATAGGAAGGTTAGTGCGTAAGCGCCTTCCCATCAGCATCTGGGCTGGGGACAAACCATTTTCCAATGGGGCACTCCTGTATATCATCAGACTCCTCTGGAACTCCTCCTGTCCATCTTGAGCCTTCTTCATGAGGGCCTTGACGATCTTGACTGAACTCTCTGCGAGCCCATTGGATCTCGGGTAGTTCGGGCTTGAGGTGGCGTGGTGAAAACCCCAGTCCTCTGCAAACGAAGCAAACTCGCTGCTGGAAAACTGTGGCCCATTATCTGAAAACAGCTCACAGGGAACTCCATGTCTCGCAAAGACTGTTTTCAGGTAGGCTATGACTGTTTTGCTGGATGTTGACTGCAGTGTTACAACTTCCGGGTAGTTGGAGTAGTAATCTGTGACTACAATGTTGCTTTTACCGTTACAGTCAAACAAATCGACTCCGACCTTCTGGTACGGGCGATCAGGTACAGGGTGGGGCATGAGCGGCTCTGCTTGTTGTTTAGACCTGTAGGTGAGACATATTTCACATGCAGCTGTGGTGTGGCTGATGTCTTGGTTGAGTCTTGGCCAGTACATTACTTCACGCGCTCTACGTTTACATTTTTCCTCACCCAAATGTCCCTCATGCTCTTTCTGCAGCATTTCCTTGCGCATGGATGCCGGGATGACAAACTTGCTTCCTTTGAAAACAATTTCATTAGCAACTGAGAGCTCTGATCTGCATGCCCAGTAATCTTGGATCTGACCCGGGCATTCACGCTTTTGCTCAGGCCACCCTTTCAGTATGGTCTTCTTGAGCTCTTTCATTGTGTCATCTAGTTCAGTTGCTTTCCTGATCTTCTCTGTTCGCTCAGCAGACACAGGAAGTGATGTGACAATCATGTCAACATAGGCTTGTATTTCTATGCTTTTCTGTTCATTTGGACTTTCCATTTTGTTGACTGCGGGTGAGAGCGTGTCAGCAGTAAACATGAATTTTCCTGGTGTATAGACCATGTTCACATCATATTTCTGCAGTCTGATTGACAGTCGCTGAATCCTCAGACGACAATCATTGAGGGGCTTGGCCATTATTGATACTAGGGGCTTGTGGTCTGTTTCCACTTCAAAAGCCTTTCCGTATATGTACTGATGGAAACGTTCACATGCATATGTGCTGGCTAAAAGTTCCTTTTCTATTTGTGCATATCTAACTTCAGCACTTGTCAATGCACGAGATGCGTAGGCTACGGGCTGCCAGCTGTTGTCATACATCTGTAGCAGTACTGCTCCTAGGCCGTACTGAGAAGCATCTGCCGATATCCTAGTGCTCCCTTCTGGGTCATAAAACTTGAGCACTGGTTCCTTGGTTAAGATCTCTTTCAGCATTTTGAAGCATTCTTCCTGCTCATGAGACCATTCCCACTCGTTCTTCTGCTCTAGAAGCCCTCTGAGTGGTGCTGACTGGGCAGACAACTGGGGGATAAACTTAGCCAAGTATGTGACCATTCCCAGAAATCTCCTCACATCTTCTTTGCTCTGTGGACGTTCCATGTTCACTATGGCTGACGTCTTCCTTGGATCCGGCTTGACACCTTGCTCTGAAATCACATCTCCCACAAAGGTAAGGCTTTTCACTGCAAACTCACACTTGTCTCGGTTTAATTTCAGATTGGACTTGCGTGTCAGATCCAGTACTTCCCTCAGCCGTGCATCATGTTCTTCTCTTGTGGATCCCCACACGATGATGTCATCCATCATGGTCTCCACTCCCTCTATGTGCTCATAGATCATATGGATTGTCTTGTGGTAAACTTCGGGCGCAGACAGAATACCGTAAGGTAAACGCAGAAAGCGAAACCTTCCTTCTGGTGTATTGAACGTGCACAGTTTTGAGCTTGCCTCATCCAGCTTCATCTGCCAGAAGCCTGTTGACGCATCCAGCTTGCTAAACCATTTAGCACCGGCAAACTGTGACATGATCTCTTCTCTTGTTGGAAGCTTGAAATGCTCACGCTTTATAGCCCTGTTTAGATCCCGTGGATCGAGACAGGTGCGTAGAGATCCATTTGTCTTCGTCAATACTACTAGTGAGCTCACCCAATCTGTTGGCTCATCTATTTTCTTTATGACGCCCATCTTCTCCATGCGGGCTAACTCCTTTTTTAGTTTGTCTCTCAGTGCAAATGGAATATTTCTGCACGCATGCACTACAGGAGTCACTGTGTCATCCACACATATCTTGTGCTCACCAGGCAAGCATCCTAGTCCTTCAAAGACATCGCTCTGCATGACTGCTTTGTGGTCTGTGCTAGTCTGGGAATTCACTACAAACACCCTCCTCACTAGGTCAAGCTTTTCACAGGTACTCAGACCTAGGATTGGCTGTACGCTCTTCTCTACTATGAGCACCTGTGCCCTTAACTGCTGTCCCTTGTGCTTTAGAGTCACTACACAACACCCCTTAACTGGAACAGTCTCTCCTGTATAACCAGTCACTTTTACTTTCACAGGGTGTATTTTGCTCTTAACTGTGAGGGTCCTGTAATCGTCTATGGACAACAGGTTGACCTGTGCACCAGTGTCTATCTTAAATGGAATTATGGTCTCATTCACAGTTAATGGGACTATCCATTCTGCCGCCTCTGCCGTGCTAGACTGTACTACTGAGTCCACAAAGAACTCCTCTGGCTCTTCTTCCACTGTGTTCACTTTCATCCCTGAAGCCTCAGCTCTGCAATACTTCGCAAAGTGGTTATCCTTCCCACACTTGTGGCAGACTTTCCCATAAGCAGGGCATGCCCTAGGCATATGCTTGCCTCCACATCTTCCACATCTACTGTTTGGACTCCTGGGACTTTGCTCTGTAGGCTTTTGTTTTACAAACTGTTTTGGGCGCTGTCCCTCTCTTTTCACGGCATGCACTGCTGCCGACTCATCCGTGCGCAGCTCCTTTGCTTGTGCACGAGTGGTTTCTGCTGCTCTGCACATGTGAACTGTTTTCTCTAGCGTTAAATCATGTTCACGTAGTAATCTTTCTCTGAGCCCATTATCAGGAATTCCACATATTATTCTATCTCTGACTAATGAGTTTCTTAAATCTTCGAATTCACATGACTTGCTCAACGTAAGTAGTTCACTTAAGTACTGATCAAAACTGTCACCTGTTTTCTGACTGGCAGAGAAAAACTTATATCTCTCAAAAGTGACATTTTTACTGGGCACAAAGTACTCCTCAAACTTTGTCACTAGCTCAGTCAATGTTATATTTCCCTCATCTATCTGAAAGCTGTTGTAAATATCCAATGCATCTTCTCCTATTGCATGCAAAAATATAGCCGCTTTTCTGTTCTCATCTCCTCCCCCCGCCCCACTTGCAGCCAAGTAAATACTAAATCTCTGCTTAAATCTCTTCCAATTATCAGCAAGATTGCCACTGAACTGCATGGGTGTGGGAGGACTGAGCTTATCCATGACGGGAAACACTACGGGTGCAGGATTTTCTTGGTCTCCTTCTTGATTGGTTGAAACGTTTTCACTCACGTCGTTAGCTCGATCACTTTCACTTTCACTAGACATGCTCGCATGCTGATCCTCTCGCTAGCAGTGCGCACATTTGTGCCTTCGGAATCCAGCACATTCCTTCTTGACGTCGATTCAACTCCGCGTCGCCAGTTCCATTATCTGACACCATGTTATGTTTGTTGTTTCCAGTATTCCTAACTAGGAATAAACAGGCTAGGCTAGGGTTTCTTTACTGGCTTTTATTTACGTTGTCTATCCGTACATCAAGGCACCCTCTCTCTCCTGCATCCGTACATCAAGCACTCTTCCTGTACCCCGGTCCTCGGTCCGGGTACTACCACAACAGGGCGGAACCAATCTTATCTATTATAATAACAACACAGTAGGTACATGAGATGAGGTATATCTCGGTATGGCTTAAGAGCGGGACGCTTAGCCAGTACTCATATAACTAGGTTATATACATAACGTGTTGTTAAAACACACCGTAACCAGGCTTCAAAATAATGCGTAAAACCACCCAATCTGGCAACACGCCTGTCACCCCCTGGCTACGTCATCAGACTCCAGAAGTCCGTACATCTACGACGTCGACAGCAGACCTTAAACGGCACATTGAGAATAAGCAAAAGTCCTGTTTTTGTTTTCATAATAAAGACAATTCAAGCAAAGTTTTCCCTCATGTTTTTGAGATGAAAGCTGCAGCTGCTACTAGTGTGGACTGAATGGGCGGCAACAAAGCGTTATGGAAATGCCAGTATTCCAATTGCTGTCTGTGGTTCAATAATATTTACAAATAATAGCTTGCAGCAGCGTATTGAAAAAATAACTATAAACTATAAATTAGTTCATTTTTGAAACCATGAACTTTAGTTAAACATTTTGAATTATGAACTATGAACTGAACTAGTTCATTTTAAAAATTGTGAACTGTGAACTGAACTAGTTCATGTAGAAAGTGAACTTTCCCAACACTGGTGGGAAGTTCGTTCCGCCATTGTGGGGCAAGGACCGAAAATAGGCGACTTCTCTTTGATGACCCTCCCGGAGCTCAGATAGGAGTAGCGAGTAGGTCTGAGGTGGCCAGAAGATGCAGAGCGTAGGGGTCTTGAGGGTGTGTAGTTAGAGACCATTGACCGGAGGTAGGCAGGATCCGTTCTCTTCGCTGCACGATATTCCAGGCCGAGGGCCTTGAAGCGGATTTGTGGGGCAATGTTATTTACAAACAGGTAAAATATCACCTTGTAAGTTTGGATAAACAACAGCGGACAGTGCACCCTAACCGTGCATAGAAACACACATGCGTGAGTGTCGTGGCCGGGTCTGGCTCAACTAGGCTTGCTAGTCTTGTTCTTTCTGGAAAAGTATTGTGTATAATAACAAGCCTATGAACCTAAATGATGGAGCCACAGACTGAGGCATCACAGTACAGAAAGCTGAGCCACTTTGACGCAACTGTAAATTCAGGGGATCGTCTTCAAGTGGACCTAGAGATGCTACACTAACAGCTGGCAAGGAGCAGTGGGCGTGGGGTGTGTGCTTCTCTTCCCAGAGTGCAGGAGACCAACCTGTGGTCACGGCTCTGTTGTCATCTGCCCAGAAGCACGCAAACTCGCCCCCGTTAGCTCAACGCAGAGGTCTGGACCCTGGAGTGGTCATCCATAATAGATGCTTCCAGAAGCTTCTGTTGACTCCATACAGCCTTGCTATGGCTTTTAAAAGCCTTCAGAAAACAAGCTTCTGCATTAACAAGTGAGCTTGGTGACTTGTGGGAAGAGTTTGGTGTGGGGTGGTGTGGGGTGGGGGATGCGGATGCAGGCAAATGGACATATTGTTGTGTGATTATCTTTACAAAGACGCACAGACACTTACATCGAGATGCAAAAATACAGGAAGCAAGCAGCGTTTCCAATGTATACGATTTATTTGTGGTGGCCTGCCACAATATCAGATAGACCCACCGTGAACAGATTTCACAGACTGGTGCAACAAAACTGCTTTATTAAACGACAATACAACAATTTGTGTGAAATACTGAGTAAAGCACAAAGACAAACACACAAGCATGGGAGATGAGACTGAGGGCGGAATCCACAAAGGTTTTGCGTGGCTTTTTGCTCTCAAATGAGTGAAACGAGGTTGCTCAGGCGTAACGTCGGCATTGCGTCCGTGCAATTGGCGTATATTTAAATGAGGTAATATGGGTGGAACATGTCCCCTTTCTATGTAAATGAGGAGATAATCACTATAGTGGCTGTATACAGCGTGCACCCACGTATTGGAACGGAGAAAAAGATACCGTTAGTATCAGGAGAGAGTTGTTTTTTGCTACAGCGCTGTAATGGTAACGTTGGTGAATTACTAGTTAAAAACGGTATCGTAATATCGCCAAAGGAGAAGTGGAGTGACATACTCCAACACCGAAGACCAGTGTTTTGGACTATAGGAACCCGGTCCGTACGAGACCCCCTCTATCCAGCGACTACCCGATGGTCTTCCACGGTCACCGTCTACATCAGCCTAGTAGGAACTCCAGAGATCGTCGTCTCCGTCCTCATCTTTCTCCTCCGGACAATTCATCATCCACCCCATCCACCCATTCAGAGCTCCAACGACCTGGTTAGCTTAGGACTCATAATTAATTCGAACATTGTGATATATAAATTGTATAATAATAATTAGGATACTGGTTGCATGTAAATTTGATTAGCCCCAGGATATTAATGTGGCCACAGGATATTAATGTGATATGTTACATGTGTGTTTTTATGTTACACATTAAATGTAATAATTCAACTTGGTACCCCTGTCTCCTCCAGTTAATAAGGGTGTCCGCCATTTTGTGTACATTTAATATTGGTTAATAAATCATTTAGTATTTGTCAAGCTCATTATTTAAATACAGTCAGGGTTGTGTAGCCCCTGGCTTAGCTACAGTCTGTTTGTTATTTCTTCCCCTATAAGCGACCTTATGTTTTATGAAAGGCACTATATAAAATGAAGTTATTATTATTATTATTATTAAATTAAATATTAATTAATAATTAATTAATAATAACTCATCTCCTTCACTAGAATATAATCTAATTATGAAATCAAATATAAGCCAATAAAGAGATTGAATACAATTAAATGGGATATAAACGGAATATAGCACAATATAATTAGAGCACTATATTCTTTCATTGTATATGGTGTGGACGGTATAAACGGTATACGGTATAACCGGTATGAATTTGCGCTACGGTATGGATTTTGTCCAATGGTCTAACATGCTTTGCATCCTCGCCATTCTGGAATGCCCACATCGTGCTAAAACCTTATGTAATGTTAACTGTTGATGTACTAGCCTCAGCAAGCTAACGTTAGCTGGCTCCACTAGCAGCCTGTTGATGTACTAGGCCACTAAGCCTCTTCAACTCATTCAGAACGCAGCGGCCCGCCTGATCTCAAACCTACCGAAGTCGGCCCATGTCACCCCACTTCTTAGGGACCTGCACTGGCTCCCCATTGCTGCACGAATCCGCTTCAAGGCCCTCGACCTAGCATACCGTGCGGCAAAGGGAACTGCTCCCGCCTACCTCCGGTCAATGGTCTCTAACTACACACCCTCAAGACCCCTACGCTCTGCATCTTCTGGCCGCCTCAGACCTACTCCTATCCAAGCTACGGGAGGGTCATCAAAGAGAAGTCGCCTATTCTCAATCCTTGCCCCACAATGGTGGAATGAACTACCCACCCCAGTTAGGACAGCCGAAACACGTCCAATCTTTCGCCGTCGACTAAAGACGCACTTCTTCAACCATTATCTGAATTAAGAAAAGAAAAAAAAAGAAAAAATTATCTAACCCTAACTAACCATACTGTCATGCACTTGTCCTAATAAACTAACCTACACTGTAGCACTCAACACTTTGATGAACATTGTTACTCAGCTGATAGAGTTGTGCCCTTCCTGATGGCTTGTCGTACAGAACTTGTAAGTCGCTTTGGATAAAAGCGTCAGCTAAATGACTAAATGTAAATGTAAATGTAAATGTAGCCTCAGCAAGCTAACGTTAGCTGGCTCCACTAGCAGCCTGTCGATGTACTAGCCTCAGCAAGCTAACGTTAGCTCCACTCTAGCAGCCTCCACCCTCCCTCTCTCTCTCTCTCTCTCTCTCTCTCTCTCTCACTCTGTCTCCCCCATCTCTCTCTCTCTCTCTCTCTCTCTCTCTCTCTCTCTCTCTCTCTCTCTCTCTCTCTCTCTCTCTCTCTCTCTCTCTCTCTATCTCTCTCTCTCTCTCTCTCTCTCTCTATCTCTCTCTCTCTCTCGCTAACAATCCTGATTCGATTCTTGAACCTATTTAATTAAAAAGGAAGATATTGATGGACATTAGCTATAGTATAGCTCAGCAACTGTAACAGAATAACAGCTGCCATACCAGTGTTTTACCCCTTCAGAAGCATTTATATAGACATTTTAAGATAAGTTAATATACCGTGATATATACCGTTACCGTCTATGCTTCAAATTATAACGTGATATAAATGTTAGACCATACCGTCCAGCCCTAGTATGGTATACATTTTATTTCGTTTCTATCCCATTTAATATATATTCAATCTCTTTATTAAGTTGTAAAGCCCTCTGGCCTATATCTGATTTCATAATTAGATTATAGTGAAGGAGAGGAGTTCTTATTAATTAATTATTAATACATTTTTAATTTAATAATAATAATAATAACTTCAGAATAATAATAATCATGGCCGGGCGGCTAGGTGGTGTAGTGTGCAAGGCACTCGCCACCAGTGTGGAGACGCTAGGATTCGCGTGTTCGAATCCAGCTCTCCACATTGTTTTCAGTTTAGCTGGTCGTCCGCAGTAATACACATTGGCCGTATTACGGGGAGGGAAAACTGAAGGGTGGGGATCGAACGTTGTGAACAAGCGACTCCTACAAGTCGGTTGGTGCGCCTGCGCAGTAGAATCAGGAAGTGTCGGGGGCAGCGTGAGCCTCCCACGCGTTACTCCTCGACACTGAGAGATCGAGCTGCGCAGGTGAAAAGATGCGACTGCTGTTACCTCAAGTACCGGAGGGGACTTGTGCTATGTATGACTTAGTCCACATTGCAGCCGGCTTGTGGGAGGCAAGAAACAGCGTTCGTGACAGGGGAGGGTTGAATTGGATGATACAAAATTGGGATGGGAGAAAATATAGAAAAAGTGGGAGAAAAAGTGGATCAAAAAAAAAAAGAATAATAATAATCATGGCATTGCATTACTGCTGATCAGCACCTATATCAGAAATAAATGTTTACTGTATTGATCATCTCAGAACCAAGCATTTGAAATGTCAATGCTATAGCCTTATTTATAAACCACGCGTTGCGAATGCTATTGGCACGTGGCTTTATATTTCTCAAACAAGTTAGATACTGTTCATAACTCATTTTCTATTTTCTTTAGTATTCCGTTCATTTTGTATTGTATTTCGTTTACTTCGTAATGTATAGAGGAGTGCAAAAGAATAGAATCTTTATTGTCATTGTTGGTCCAACGAAATTGAGTTTAGAGCATCACCACATACAAACATACTGAATATAGCATGTACAAAATAATAATATCAATGGGTCTCATTCCCGAACGAAGTTACGACAAAACATTTAGATTTTCGGCCCATTTAAGACATATTCGCGCTGGGAGTGGGAGTCCCCAAATTTTCCTGAGATCAGATTTGATCGTGGCTCTCAGCCACGATCAAATCTCATGATTGATTGACTAATTTAAAATTTCATTATAACTTGACAGACTGTGTTCTCATAGTGATTCCTTCACGTCAACGCTACAGGCCTCCTTGGAATTAATTACTTAATCATAATTAAAATAAATATGACAATATTTGTACGATAAGAAATTACGCATTTGATGTCGGAAAAATAAATAATATGGATTCATCTGATCACAGGGCAGCTGTTTAACCATATCTGAACCAGCTATTTTGGACAAATGTATAATTACTTTAATTACTCAGATATTCAAACACAATTATGCAATTATTGTGAAATGATTGAAAATAATAATTATTTAATGCCTTCTGTGGAATTTGTATTTCTTATTTGTTACACATCTGTTTTAATGATTAATTATATACATTTGAAATAATGCAGGTCAACATGCAATGTATCCCATTGATATACAATGGGACAGACATTTGTTTGATTGATTGATTGATTGAAAACTTTATTAACAGATTGCAGAATGGGTACAGTACAGTACAGCTCAATTACATAAGGGGATGCAGACCAGAGAAAGAATTTCGTCTTGTTTACATCAGGGTCCCCCATTTTCAATTCATCATAACATATGACACACACGACACAGATAGACAGTACTGCTACATCTATACATTTATGACATACCAGATTTGCAAATACAGTACTGTTTGTGATACAAAAAGAGTCCAGAAAAGTGAGTACATTTGACGTAGAAACTGTTGGAGGAGGTTGGGTAGGAGGGGTGAGTGGGGGATAGACTTACACTGTACAAGCAAAACTGTACATTGGAATATTGACAAAACCATACTTGGTCATTTACTGTACATTGGAGGGGGTTGATATAGCTATAAACCTGCATTCCTTCGAATATATCATTAATCATTAATTAATCAATGTGGAACGCCCTACCCAAAGCTGTAAAGGAATGTGAATCACTACCCACTTTCAAAAGCACTCTCAAAGAACACCTACGGGAGACTGCAATTCGAAACTGGCCCCTACAAATGTCCTAACCCAGTTGTACAGTAAATGACCAAGTATGGCAAATGTATATACACTCTTTTTCTGGACACTTTTTGTATCCCGTCATACAAAAATAGATGTATAGATGTAGCAGTACTGTCTATCTGTATGTCATGTATGTCATATATGTTATGATGAATTGAAAATGGGGGACCCTGATGTAAACAAGACGAAAGTCTTTCTCTGGTCTGCATCCCCTTAACAATTGTATGTATTGAGCTGTACTGTACTGTACCCATTCTGCAATCTGTTAATAAACTTTGCAATCAATCAATCAATCAATCAATCAATCAATTCAATCAATCAATCAATCAATCAATCAATCAATCAATCAATTAAACGTATATTGAAATACACTATATAGCCTATACACCAACACTGAAATGACAGTGGATAAATAAATAAGAACTAAAGTTAATCGGTGGAAATAGACTGCATTAATATTCCATAACAAGTCTTGTGTGCGCCTAGCGTCTTCCGTGACTGCGATGTGCAAGCCATGGGCTTTTGAATACACAGTCACTCGCAGCTCCATAGTAGCCAGGCTAATGTGCACCACCAAGCACTGCTTAAAAGCTCGGGGTGGGTCCGAAATATATCAGATATAAATTTCAAAGGTACCCAGCGTTCAATTAGGGGTTCAGACACACACACGGTGGGGTTTGAAAGCTCGGCGTTGCTAATAAACATTTTAAATCATTTTTATAAACTGGTCAACACTGCATTATTTCCGGCGTTGGATGCATGATGCGCATGCGCTGTGATCACAGCACAGGCGCACCAGGCAGCCAAATACGAAAATACAGCCGTTTTGAGCAGTGTTGACCAGTTTATAAAAATGATTTAAAATATTTATTAGCAAAGCCGAGCTTTCAAACCCCGCCGTGTGTGTCTGAAACCCTAATTGAACGCTGGGTACCTTTGAAATTTATATCTGATATATTTCGGACCCACCCCGAGCTTTTAAGCAGTGCTTGGTGGTCCAAATTAGCCTGGCTCCTAGGGAGCTATAAGTGACTGCGTATTCAAAAGCCCCTGGCTTGCACATCGCAGTCACGAAAGGGGCTAGTTTGCGCCTACGAATGAACAGTAGCCTATAGGCTTAATTATGGAATAATAAGCCATACTGCGTTCATTCATTACGCCCGCCGTAGGCTATATATATTATATTTCATTCATTCATTCATATACAGTACTGCACGCGCGTGTGTGTGTGTGTGCGCGCGTGTGTGTGTGCGCGCGTGCGCTGCAGCAGGTGTACCGCGAGCTGTATATGATGCCAATACATTAGTACGCGCGCAAGCGTGATTACAAAACCTAGCCGCATTTCTCTGAGACGCTCTCTGATGGGCACTGACTGACGCTAGGTTTCGTAATTACGCGGCTCGCAAGACTCGCAAAGCACTTCCACCATTCCATTTGCACGCAGCTGCGTCACTAGTTGCCTTATAAGGAGCTCTGGGGGCGTTGTTTTGTATGCAAATGAAGTGAACAGGAACGCGCTTTCAAGTTTAAGACAGAATGCCATTCTCCAAGCAGATATCAGATCATATAATTTGTGCGACCTTTTCAGCCACTTAAGACATATTACCAGCACGTTCAGGACTCAGAGTGAACTTGTCATTGATTATGTCTCAGTGGTTCCAAGATAAGTCTTCCAGAATATATCTTAATATCTTTTCGGGAATGAGACCCAATAATATAATATCAATGTCCCAAGTGCAATAGTGCTAGTGCAAATAAATAGTACAGTGACAGTCCAGTTGAGTTAATGGATGGAGGGGGGGTGGGGGGGGGACAACAGTAAGATTAGAAAGTGGGACAGATATATAATGTAAATTCTTTAATTAGAATAACTGGTCTTCACCGAATAGATAAAGGTTAAATACAGATTAAAATACAGAATTAGATCTCTCCACATTCGTCTTGGCACTGGCAGCCGGTGTGTTACGCATGTTATCTTAGTGGCAGTGGCTTTGTGGATAGCTCCCAAACGCAGAGCAGGCTCTGCGGATGCAATTCGCTTGGCGCAATCCATTCTCTGTGGATTCCGCCCATACTCTGTGTACTATGAAGTGTAAGAGACTGTATAGAACCAGGCTGCTAAATTACACAGGTCCACACAACATGCACGTCACATGTTTGAGTCTAGCTCTTTACCTGTGTCTTCTTCTCTTCATTCTCCCTTTCTCATCACTCTGCATCTCCTTTTCTCTCTCTCTCTCTATCTTCTATCTATGTGTCTATTATATATGTATGTTTTGTTTGTCTTTTGTCAGTGTTGTTCGTTTAGTGTTTGGTGTGTTTTGGAGCGAGTAGCAGCCACCAGTTCTGCTGGTAGGCATGCCACCCGCAGCTATGAGTTTGGAGTGTCTGACGCGCAGACACGCTATAAAGCTCTCCCCGGGACTGAATTTCACCGTAGAAGAGTGCGGGCTAGCAGTCGGGGATATTGTGGGTCATGATAGCGTGAAATCTGCATTGCGGATGAATAATGCAGTTGTAATTTTTTTGGATTGTGTAGATAAAGTGAATTTGGTGGTGGAGCAGGGAGTGGTAATCCAAGACACTTTTACCCCCGTGTTTCCACTAGTAAGTCCTGCACAAAGAATAATCCTTTCCAATGTTCCTCATTTCATCAGAAATGAGGTCCTGGAAAGGGAACTGGCTAGACACGGACAGATAGTTTCCCCAGTGAAAATGATTTCTCTGGGTTGTAGATCCCCTCTGTTAAAGCATGTGTTATCTTTCAGAAGACAGGTTTCATGATTTTGAAAAATGAAAAAAGTGATCTGAATTTATCCATGAATTTTAGAGTGGATGACTTTGATTATACTATTTATATAACTTCAGACACGATGAAATGCTTTGGATGTGGGATGGAAGGTCATATGATTAGGTCCTGTCCTAATAAGAGGCCTAGGTCGTCTGATCAAACACCGCCATCACCCAGGGCAGGTCCAAGTGGCTCGAGCACCAACAAGGGTCGAGAGAGAACCTCTGGGAGGAAAGGAACAGGAGAAGGTCTGGTGGAGAAGACAGGACAAGGTGAGAAGGTGCAGGGGGGGGGGGAGGCCTGGTGGAGGGAGTAGAACAGGGTAAGCAGGTGCAGGAGGAGAGGAGAGGCCTGGTGGAGAAAACAGGACAAGGTGAGAAGGTGCAGGGGGAGGGGGGGGCCTGGTGGAGAAGACAGGACAGGGTGAGCAGGTGCAGGAGGAGAGGAGAGGCCTGGTGGAGAAGACAGGACAAGGTGAGAAGGTGCAGGGGGGGGGTGGACCTGGTAGAGGGGGCAGAACAGGGTGAGCAGGAGGAGGGGGTAGACCTGGTAGAGGGGGCAGAACAGGGTGAGCAGGTGCAGGAAGAAAGAGGTTTGGTAGCGGAGGCAGGATTAAATGTGAATTCTAATTGGAAAAAAGTGGAGAAAAAGGGAAGAGCGAAGGCTGTTGAGGAGATCATTGTGGTCGAGGAGGGTGAAGAAGTGGGAGGTCAGAAGACAGGGGTCGGAGGTGAAGAAAGAATCAGATTGGGCAAATGCACTGGATCAGCTGCTGGAGAAGTAGAGTGTAGCATAAATGAGGAGGAAATGGAACTTGATGCTGATATTACCAAAATGTCCCAAAAAAGGAAAACTGAGGTCAGTCAATCTGACTCTAAAGCAAAAAAAGAGTGCCAACCTGAGCAGCAGGTAGACAGTGACAGTGGAGACTCTGACTTCAGTGATGAGGCGGAGTCTCTGCCTCCCACTCAGTCTCAGGCTGACAGGAGGGATGGGTATTCTTTAACTAGAATAAAAAGTTTTCTACAGGATACTAAAGGCTCAAGGGCAGTTAAGGTGGAAAGTTTTTTTTCCTGACGTAAAGCTATTTGTTGAGTCCGCTAAGTGGCTAATGAAACGCAATGACAAGATTGACGAAGGTTTCTCTGATCAGGAGATTTATCGTTTAAGGAAACATGTTCAAAGGTCAAGATCAAAAATCTCCAATGATGGTTAAGTTATCTGGTCTCCTTTTATTATTTTATGTCCTGCAATTTGGATATTTTCTCATGGCAGAATTTAAAGTAGGTACCCTAAATTTAAATGGTGCAAGAGATGATGCAAAGAGGGCATCTCTTTATCAACTAATGTATTTAAAAAATATTGATGTGATGCTTGTCCAAGAGACACACAGTACTGAGGATAATACAGTGGCTTGGAAAAGAGAATGGAATGGAGAAATAGTTTTAAGCCATAACACCAGTACTAGGGGTGGAGTGGGGATTTTATTTTCCAGACAATTTTTGCCACAGTCATGTGAGATTGAGGAGGTTGTAAAGGGACGTCTTTTAAAAGTAAGAGTGTTATATGAGAAGGTGAAAATGGTATTTATTGTTGTTTATGCCCCAAATATTGGTTTGGAAAGAATGTGTTTTTTAGATTCTTTGGCTGATGTTATTAAGGGTTGTGATAATGAAGAGTTTTTATTTCTGGGAGGGGATTTTAACTGTACTGTTAACCCCGTTTTAGATAGGAACCATCACGAGCCTCACTCTGCATCTCGTAGTCGTCTCTCTAGGGTGATTAAGACGTATGAGCTGAGTGATGTGTGGAGACGAATGCATCAAAAGCAGAGGCAATACACATGGGTTCACACTAGAGATAATTTATTATCATTGGCCAGACTTGATCGGTTTTATTGTTTTAAACACCATTTTAGTGTTTTTAACAATTGTTATATAACCCCTGTTTGTTTTTACTAACCATTCTCTTGTGTACTGTTCTGTTTTTATCAAGTGTGTAAAGCCACAAAGTGCTTACTGGCATTTTAATACGTCTCTTTTAACTGATCAAAAATTTAGGGACGCTTTTACCTTCTTATGGAAGGTTCATAAGCAGACAAAGGCCAGTTTTATCTCACTACAGCAGTGGTGGGATGTTGGGAAGTGCAAAATTAAGCAGTTCTGCCAACAGTACACTCTAAATGTTACTAGGGATATCGCCAGATCTATGAAGGCTCTGGAGATTGATGTGGAGGAGCTTCAAGAGCTAGCAGAATCCACAGGAGATCGAGGCCATATTGGAGCTCTCAAAGTCTCTTGATGAGCTCAATACTGCCCTGCAGAGCATGGAAAATGGGAAAGCTCCGGGTATAGACGGATTACCTGTAGAGTTCTATAAGACCATGTGGGCAGTGTTGGGGGAATATCTCCTGATGGTGCTCAGAGACAGTCTTATTGGAGGGCAGCTGCCGCTGAGCTGCAGAAGGGCAGTACTCACACTGTTGCCAAATAAGGGAGACTTAATGGAGATAAGGAACTGGAGACCTGTCTCACTTTTGTGTACAGAATACAAGCTCCTCTCCAAGGTGCTAGCTACCAGGCTGAGAGAGGTAATGGGGCAGGTGATCCATCGTGACCAGACCTATTGTGTGCCTGACAGGTTGGTCAGTGACAATGTTTTTCTGATTCGGGATTTTTTGGACATCTCTAGTGCATTGGGTTTGGAAACTGGTCTTATTTCCATAGATCAGGAAAAGGCTTTTGACAGGGTTGAACACCAGTACTTGTGGAAAACTCTAGAGGCCTTTGGTTTCAGCCCAGGTCTCATAGCCAAGATCAAGGCTTTGTACAGTAACATTGAGAGTGTGCTTAAGATTAATGGTGGTTTGAGTGCTCCTTTTAAAATCCAGAGGTGTATTAGGCAGGGGTGTTCTTTGTCGGGAATGCTGTATTCCCTGGCATTTGAACCCCTGCTACACAGGCTCAGGGCAGGCATCTCGGGGGTAAGTGTCCCTGGGTGCATTGCACCTTTTAAGCTTTCAGCATATGCAGATGACTTGGTTATTTTTATAAATAAACAAGAGGACATCAATGTGTTAGTTGAAAATGTGGGACGTTTTGCTTTGATTTCATCGGCTAAGGTCAATTGGGGGAAGAGCGAAGCACTCATGGTGGGTACGTTGTGCAGCAGACTCACTTTACCAGGGGGCCTGCATTGGAAAAAGGGAGGTTTCAAATATCTGGGAGTTTTTTTAGGGGATGAGACTTTTAAAAGAAAAAACTGGGAAAATGTACTGGAAGTAGCTCAAGGCCGTTTAAAGAAATGGAAGTGGATTGTACCAAACATGTCGTATAGGGGCCGTGTTCTGGTAATCAATAACCTAGTGTCTTCTAAACTGTGGCATCGTCTGATGTGTGTTGATCCCCCAATAGACCTTCTCCCTAAAATTCAAGCTTGTTTTTTAGATTTTTTCTGGGACAAGCTGCACTGGGTGCCCCAGAGTGTTTTGTATTTGCCCAAGGAGGAGGGTGGGCAGGGTCTTGTGCATCTGTGCAGTAGGGGTGCAACTTTTCGACTCCAGTTCATTCAGAGACTTTTTTATGGACCAGAAGACTTGGTGTGGAGGCCGGTGGCTTGTGCCATACTGCAACAGCTTGGGGGACTGGGACTGTCGAATTCTCTGTTTTTGATGGATTTTAGCGGTGCTCGGTTAAATGTTCTACCTGTTTTTTACCGTGTACTTTTTAAAACATGGAGTTTGTTCGATAAAGGACCGCTGGATTACTCAAAATCACTGTTCTGGCTTTTGAAGGAGCCAGTTGTGCTGGGAGCACGCTTGGACGTAGCTGGTGGGCCAGGTCTGACACTTTCCGGGCAGCTCTGCAGGTCAAAGATCACCACACTGGGCCATGTTGTGGAATTGACAGGATGTTGCATGTTGACAGAGTTTAAAAACGGGTCTCTTCGTCCTAGTGATGAGGATATGTTTCCTACGTTTAAGCTGCAGCCTGATTAAAAAAATTGCACAGGGCCTCTTTTAGCAATGGGAGATGTTTCTGGTGTGTTTTTTGATGAGGTTGATGGAAAATGTTTGTACAGACTGTTAGTCAAGGTTCTCCACAAGGAGAAGCTCAACGGGAGAGGTTACACTCCCTGGAGAGCGCACCTTGGTCTCAGTGATGAGGTGAAACCAGAGTGGCGAGCACTGTACAAACCACCATTATTCAAAAGAATTGGCGATCTGCAGTGGAGGGTTTTACATGGCATAGTCGCTGTCAATTCTTTTATTTCCATATTGAACCCTAACGTATCACATGACTGTCCTATTTGTGCGCAAAGGGAAACAGTTTTCCACTGTTTTCTGGACTGTTCCAGGCTGCTGCCTCTGCTAGGGTTACTAGAGAGACTTTTCCAGTCCGGTGAAGAGGTGTTCTCGAAAGAGAGGTACATTTTAGGTTTTAAATACTGTAGAAAGGAAAAAAGCAAGTGTCACCTTTTTAATTTCATTTTAGGGAGAGCAAAGATGGCTGTGTATCTCAGTAGGAGGAATAAGATAGAACAGATCTTGGATCATGATGCTGTATGTCTGTTCAGAAAAATTATCAAAGCCAGACTGAGCATAGATTTTAATTATTATAGAGCATTGAACAACCTAGATCAGTTCACTGATATATGGGCACATAAAGGAGTGTTGTGCTCTGTAATTGAAGATGAGTTGGTGTTGGCAATTGAGCTGATTTGAGTTTTTTCTTTGTTGTGGTTGTTTTTTGTTGTTGTTGGTGGTGTTTTCTTTTGTTGTTTTTTTGTTGTTGTTGTTGTGCTTTTAAAAATGTATTGTCAAATTGTTTGTAGGTGTTCTTGGAAGAAAGACAAGTGTTATACAGTTGACTGTGTAATACTTTTTGTTGTAATGTTGGAATGATTTATAAATAAAGTGTTGTTAAAATAAAAAAAATAAAAACAATTCTCTCTCTCTCTCTCTCTCTCTCTCTCTCTCTCTCTCTCTCTCTCTCTCTCTCTCTCTCTCTCTATATATATATATATCTCTCTCACACCACATGTCTGGCTCATGGATGACCCTACCAGCCAGTCAGACACACATAGAACCAGACGGCTTGGCAAAACTCAGACTGGATCCAATACAAAATTCATAACCTGGTAACATGGCAAAATGCTCTCCTTTCTCATGCCACATACACATAATGCTAAAGGAAACATACATACATACATACATACATACATACATACATACATACATACATACATACATACATACATACATACATACATACATACACACACACACACACACACACACACACACACACACACACACACACACACACACACACACACACACACACACACACACACACACACACACACACACACACACACACACACACACACACACACACACACACACACATTCACGTACGCACACTCCACACAATGGACATCCAACCTGATATTGCTTTCAGGATAATGGCAGTGAGGCGGACAAAGTAGGTTAGGGCATTGCCCGCTCTGCTGGAAGACAAAAACAAGTCTGGCACACAGCCCCCCACTCCACACCAGTGTGTGTGTGTGTGTGTGTCTTTCTGTCTGTCTTGGACTAGTTTGACGTCAAGGCCGTAGCCCCAGGCTGTGTCTGTGTATATTTCTATCATTCTGCTGGTAACCCCCCCTCTCTCTCTCTCTCTCCTTGATCAAACCTCAAACCCTACTTCTCCAAGTCCAGTACACCAGTTCTAGTAAATGGCTGCATTTATATAGCACTTTTATCCAAAGCACTTTACAATTTGTTCCTCACATTTTACCCATTCACTCACACATGCACACACCGACGGCAGAAGCAACCATGCAAGGTGCCCACCTGCTCATCAGGAGCAATTAGGGGTTAAGTGTCTTGCTTAAGGATACTTCGACACGCTGCTCGGAAGGACCGGGTATCGAACCGGGAACCTCCGGATTACCAGGCGACTGCTCTACCTCCTCAGCCACTGTCGCCCCCATCTAGTAGGCCCTATATACTCATGTCTCATCTCATCTGATTTGACTCAAACTTGGTGGACGGGTTGACAGTCAGCCAATCACTTGCACTAATATTTTCTTTCCAAAATAGTAAGATGGCGCAGACTGAGGTGAAACTTTCAGCCACTGGTGTATACAGTAGGAAAGATGGTATCCGCAGAAAAACAGACATGTTGGTGGACGAACACGCAGAAAAACAGACATGTTGGTAAACGAACACGCAGAAAAACAGACATGTTGGTGGACGAACACGCAGAAAAACAGACATGTTGGTGGACGAACACGCAGAAAAACAGACACGACAAACACAATACAGCTTGGTATGCAGGCAAAAAACTAAATAAATAAACAAAACATTCCAATTGAGACACTCTACTACTCATGTTTAGCTATCATGTAGTTATCATCAAATGCATCAACCTCTCAGTGGTGTCAACAAGTTAATTTACTACTGAAGACATGGAAACGTAAAGAGAGTGAACTAAGACTAAGGCTGCATTTTTGGAAAACAATGTAATTCACATAGAGAGAAACAACAGGAGACATGTACGGATGAAAAGGATGAGTGATTCACTGAGGGGCAGGGTTGGTGATGAGAGGCAGGGGGAGGGGATTGGAGGAGACATGTGTCCGTCAGTTCATCAAAAGTTCAAGGAGACTCATTTGGAGACCCGCCCCTTTAGCAAAGAGCAAGGTCTGGGCGTGTCTTGTGTTTTAGTCAGGGAGTGTGTGCATTTCAATTGTGTACGTGTTTGTGTGAATGCACAAATGTGTGTGTGTGTGTGTGTGTGTGTGTGTGTGTGTGTGTGTGTGTATGTGTGTGTGTGTGTGTGTGTGTGTGTGTGTGTGCGCCCCACTGTGGCTGAACAGAACAGAGGCAGCTGCCCACCGGCTCCTGCCCGCTGGCACAGGGCGCGGGCATCGATGCCAAGACGGGGTACCAAGCGAGAGCCACTGGGGCCATCTGGGAGGCTGGCAATGGGGAGCGAGGGTGGCATGGACTCCTTGAACAACACATGTACAACAGGCAGGTGGGCCTTCATTGTAAAAAGTGCAGGTGTGAACTATTCCACTATTCAGATATTTGAATGAATGAAAACTTTATTTAACAGATTGCAGAATGGGTACAATACAGTACGGCTCAATACACACAATTGTTAAGGGGATGCAGACCATTTTCAATTAATTGTTTGTTCTGATCCTGAGTTCTTAACCTCTTTTCTTAGTATTGTCTGAAATCGAGAAGCAATCAACTCCTGCTGCTGAATACACTTAGGACATTAGTCAGGGCCCATTAGACGAGGAGAAGAAGGAGGAGGAAGAGAAGAGGGAAGGATGTAGATTTAATGGATCATACTGGTGTAAATATGAGTTTTAGCCCGTTTACTAATCAGCACATATTTTACATTACCCCTGAGCATTGTTTAATAACATATTTAGTTTTGTTTAGTTTTTTTTAAATGACGGTGATACACCATAGAAGACACCTAACCAAAAACGATCTCCTAGTTGTGCTAACCAATCTTCTCTCTGCTCTGTGTACTTGGTAAATGGACTGCATTTATACAGCACTTTTATCCAAAGTGCTTTACAACTTATGCCTCACATTCATCCATTCACTCACACATTCACACACCGACGGCAGAGGCAACCATGCATGCATGGAGCAGTTAGGGGTTAAGTGTCTTACTTCAACACGCTGCCGGGAGGACATCCATTGTCAATACCTGGAACTTGCAGCAATGGGGTCTGTTGATGTTGGCGACACTGTTTGGGGGCCATGTAACCAGTGATGCCACAGATTACTTGTAAAAGTAATCCGATTACTGATTATTGATTACTCCTTTAAAAAGTAATCCAAGTTACTTTACTGATTACTTGATTATCAGAGTAACTTAGTTACTTTGAAAGTAACTAGGTTACGAAGTCGTCGTCGTTCCCCCAACCGTTTTTTTTAAACGCTTTATTGAAAGTGCATAAATTGTTTTTAACTTGTTTCTCTGCACATAACGTAAATTGTTAAACTAGTGCTTCAGCTTCTGTACCATCAAGTATGGTAAAGCAACAGTCTATGATGCTCACAGCATTAGAGCAGCCAGCCAGTGGTTTTACAAAACCAGTGTATCCATTCACATCTAACAAATGCAGGCTGAACTATTCAATTATATCAACTGTAACTATTAAATTGTTTTTATAAATGTCTCTCTATAAACATACAATCAGTCTCTCTTTAACATGTAAATTAACTGTAAATCTGGCAAATAAGAGCTTTTGCTCTGCCACCATCAAATATACATTAATCAAAAGGGAAAGAAACAATCTCTCTCTTTTGCTGTTTGGCTGCCTCCGAGTCCTCCTGTACCTACTAGTCGAAGCGTCGGCTAGTGTTGTGATTCCAGATGCTTTCAATGCAATTGGATGTGCTGTTTTTAGCGGAGACAGTATTTTGTTTCCTCCGCATATGAACGTGAAGTAGTGACTGACGAGCGTTTTGGGATGGAAGTCTGAACAGAAACTCACTTTTAATTTTGCCAAGCGTTTTGGGGTGGAATTCTCCGACGACGGAGCCCTGCTGTCACACGATTGGCGCATATGTCACATGACGTGCTGTGAAGACCCGCCCTACTCTGCCTCTGATTTGCAGACTGTGGATGGGGAATGTGATTGTACCAAAGCAGAGTCACTCACAGACAGAGTGTCCAGTCACGCCGCGGCCCGCGGGACACATTCTTGTGTAACCCTTTCACTGCCACACTACGTCACTCCCAAAAGAAAAACAGCTCAAAATGTATTTTTGACTGTCGAAAACGAAATAAAATACTGCATTCCGCCTGCATTATGAATTTATGATGAGATAGTAACGAAATAGTAATGCACAGCCACTTGGACAAGTAACTGCAATCAGATTACTGGCTTTTAAAGATTAACGCGTTAGATTACTATTTTCGGGGGAAAGTAATCAGATTACAATAACGCGTTACTTAGTAACGCGTTACCGGCATCACTGCATGTAACACAGTTGTAGTGTGTAGTTCCATAGTATAATTATTTGTTGACTTTCTTTTGGCAATGGGATTGGGTTTCTTATCCTTATCATTAGGGCATAATTATCTTGTGTTTTATTATAAATGATCTGCCTCTCTGTGCATGTACTTCCTTGTTTATGTTCATGGACTTGATTGATTGATTGCAAAACTTTATTAACACTTTGAGTGCCAGCCACGAGAAAACTCGTTAGTTCATGCCATGCGTTGAGTGCCAAGAACGAGAAATCTCGTTATTTAATCGTTATTTTTTTTTATGGTTGATTTCCATTCATTTTTTCATCAATCTAGTGGGGATCTATCTGAGCTCGAACAGGGAAAATACCGCCCCCTATCGTCTCTCCGGATGGTATTGCACCCATTGGATTGGACTGAATGAAATGGATGGGAAAAAAAGAGTCCGGAATCCACATTTTACTTGTCAGGCATGTAACGGGAGACGATCCCATTCATTGCCGAGCCGCAGAACAACGTGGAATATGTGTTTCCAGTACCCAACGTTGGATCAATAAACGCGATTGATATTTGGAATGACGATCAGTAATTGAAATAATCTTTTTGGAGAACATCTGATCTAAGGTAAGGAATCTATTTTACCAGTCTTGGGATAATCAGATTTTTTTTCACCTATATCTCAGCGTGTCCCATATGTGTTGTGTGTGCGTGTGAGTGTGTGTGCTGATCAGGAAATAAGATAATCGATTGTTCAGCCCGCTTCTCTAGCGTGCATAAGTACACATATACTATTGATAATCTAGTTATTTCAAAATATTCACAAATAGGCCGAAAAATGACAACGTGTTTTGTGTATTCCACTAAAGCGCGATTCCTGCAGAATCACCTTTTTTCTGGAAGTAATAAAAACGAGCGTTTTTCAAAATGGTATAAAACGGAAATGTACCGATTAAAAAACAATCCGCTTCGACAATGTTGACTGCAAACAAGTCATTGATAAGCAACGGCCGTATTAGACACAATTTAAGATGCAGTTTATGCGTTCGCAAATGTGCTCGCCCTCCCATTGACTACAGCGTTGGCACTCAAGCGCTAAATCGTGCGCCCCCTGCTGGCACTCAAAGTGTTAAGAGATTGCAGAATGGGTACAATACAGTACGGCTCAATACAAACAAACAACTGCTAAGAGGATGCAGACCAGAAAAATACTTTCGTCTTGTTTACATAAGGGTCCTCCATTTTCAATTCATCAAGACATTTATGACATACAAGACATACAAATATACAGTACTGTGTAAGAAAAAAGAGATCATAAAAAACTACACAGGAAGGTCACACAGATTCAAGAATAACTCGTAACACAATTAGGTCATTGTCTCTCACGCACGCACAAACTCACACCCACACACACACACACACACACACACACACACACACACACACACACACACACACACACACACACACACACACACACACACACACACACACACACACACACACACACACATACACACACACACACACACACACACACACACACACACACACACACACACACACACACACACACACACACACACACACACACACACACACACACACACACACACACACACACACACACACACACACACACACACACACACACACACACACACACACACACACACACACACACACACACACACACACACACACTGCCCCCTGTGGACTGGTCCAGTGAGCTGGGAGCCAGCAGGGGCCTGGCCAGTAGACAGCTCGCATCCAGGAGTCAAGGTGACCTGGGAGGATGTCCTCTGAGCCATACTTCCCCCATCTCTCTCTCTCTCTCTCTCTCTCTATCTCTCTCTCTCTCTCTCTCTCTCTCTCTCTCTCTCTCTCTCTCTCTCCTCTCTCTCTCTCTCTCTCTCTCTCTCTCTCTCTCTCTCTCTCTCTCTCTCTCTCTCTCTCTCTCTCTCTCTCTCTCTCTCTCTCTCTCTCTCTCTCTCTCTCTCTCTCTCTCTCTCTCTCTCTATATCTCTCTCTCTCTCTCACACACACAGGACATGTGTACATATTACCACCAGATCACGTTATGAAATCCCACGAGGTGTGAGTTGTTGCAGGAACTAAGACAACACTGGAAGCTGTGGAGCATGAGAGCAGGCACGTGCACACATAGAGGCTAAGGGGTGCCTGAGCACCTGCCTTTTTGAGCCTCATCAAAAAAGTGCCCTTTTTGAAAAAAAATTTAATAATTTTTTTTATTTTCTTTTTTTATTTATTTTTTATCGTTAAGCTATAGACTGCCCTTCCAACTGAAAAATGTCAGGATAGAATCAAAATATTAGGTAAAGAGAGAGAGATGCCCCATATTCCATTGCAGTTTGCACAGCCTCCTCAGCGTGCCTCTCTGCGGACCTATATATTTTATGCATAGCGTGGGTGGTGATGATGATGATGATAGAAACCGCTGTTGAATGCTGGTATTTCACTCATTGAGGGACACGAAGAAGTCAAGTCCGATGGGATTTGGGAATCTCAAATACAAATCGGGATTGGAATAAAAAATGCATTTATATTAAACAATACAGAATATACAGCACAGCACTTCTTGGGGTCTGTAGGGTAAGCACTTATTCCCTCCCCCCTGAACATTTATGGAGATGTATGAGCCTTTTAAGTCAGTGATAAAAGTGTCTTTCAAGGATAAGTGAGCTCCTGCACTGATTATTATAGTTCAATATTCAATATTTTATCACCATAACCCCCCAAAAAGCATAAAAAGGGGGCCCCCGCCCGAAAAGGGCCCTTAAAAATCGCGCTTGCGCGCGCTCGGTTAATATATGCACACAACTGTATATTTATTTCAGCCTTTGAGCACCTGCCCCTCTAAAGTCCTGTGCACGTCCCTGCATGATAGTGTGATATTGTTGGGTTGGAATATAGCTAGTGTAACTGAGGGGTACAATTCCCTGACTGTATTGATAAGTATGGTATCATTAAACCACTACCGCTTTATGTACTTTAACTACTGGCCATACAGTACACGATATCTAAATATGATGAACACTTTCCCACAATGAAATCGGGTCCACACAAAGGTAATAATCAAATATTTAATATATAGCAAAAGGTACATATAATAGTTACTATTACATTTATGATTTGAATGCACTTGTAAGGCAAATGAGTACTCGTAGGCAAATCAACACTGAATGTCCAATCTCTGGTTACGCAGGAAGCAAGTATACAACCTGGCTCTTAGGGAATTAGATCTATGGTACTCTTAATGATATAGCAGGATAATTCTGGAAGGGGTCCTCCCGGTTGTAGGCCGGTAGGGGGGGTAGGAGAGCCGCTCCACAAATCAACGTACCAAAGCAAATATATATTCCATGCCGCATAGGGCTCAGCAGTCGTCGGGTAGGTAATCCAATGTACAGGTCCACTCGGTCCTCGCCTAGAACTCCTCGGATGAAAGCGCCACGTGTGGTCTGCCCAACCTGGTTAAGACTCTAGATAACACGAGGAAGCGATGGGGATGCTGCTCACTTTAGAACTCTAACCGCACGATGCACCATACACGATAGACTATTATTACTTAATAGAAATACGTCGCACTCGACGGTACAGTGCCAAACTATGACAATTCAGTTATTAATTCGCACGAGGTCTCGATGCTATTCTAAGGCCAAACAGGCCATACTACTCCGCACGCGGTATCGTGGGTGAGGCTTCACGTTCTGTTACTTAGTTGGGTAGAAGGGTAAAGGACTAAGGGATAAGAGGACTTCTACATTTACTTGCGCCATATTTATATGCACGGTGAACAAATAGTGCCACTCTCCTTTCGGTAGCCGTATTCCTGCGCAGAGCCGGGGCTAGTAGAGACATGTCTCGTCGGTACCATTGAACTTGGCTCCAAGGGGCTTGTCTCCTGGCGCCAGGTCCTTGTCCAATAAGAGAATGAACTATTATGGGCTATAGTAGGCTAAAGGGATATTCCGTGTATATGTACAAGGAATATACAAGGGATATCAAACGATATACAAATACTATTCAATATATTTCCATAAATAAATATATATATTCGGTTTAATCTGATCCTTCGTAACAGCCGCCCCCTAATTAGTCCCACCTAATTAGCTAAGCAGAGACAGATTAACCGCACTGTCCACTACTCAATGTCCGATGTAAGGGTCAGTCAACTCACAAAGTCATGGGGTCATGGTCGTCATCGATAGTATCGGGGAGCCTTGGCAGTTCTATTAGCCTCGCCACGGGTCGGGTGTAAGTCCGCCCTTGGACGAGCACTTCAGCTGCTCGGACCTTTCCATCGGCACCGGTGATCACTTTGCTCACGCGGCCAGCCGGCCACATAGCTCGGGGTAGTGACTGGTCGATAATCATGACGACTGTTCCTTCTGTCAAATTGTCTCTCTCTTTCACCCATTTCTGGCGGGTCTGTAGAGACGGTAGGTAGTGGAGTAGGAAGCTGTTCCAAAACTTGTCAGCCAATACTTGACTGTACCTCCACATTCTTCGGCCGTTCGCTTCTTCAGGCCTGTACATTGTCTGGGGTAGCGCGGGGTCCAGCCGCGCCATCAAGAGTGTGTTGGGGGTGACTGGGTCGACATCTGCTACATCACTTGAGACGTAACCGAGGGGCTTTGAGTTCAATACTCCCTCGATCTCCGTGAGGACTGTCATTAAGACTTCTTCCGCCACGGTCTGGGCCCCAAGCACGGCGTACAGGGCTGTCTTTATGGAACGTACTTCTCGTTCCCAGGTTCCACCGAAGTGAGGTGCGTTCGGGGGATTAAACTGGAAGTCAATCTGGGATGGAGCGAGGTGGGTCTTAAGTTCTGGGCCCATAGCTTGGAAGCTCTCTCTCAGCTCTCTTTCTCCGCCTTTGAAGTTTGTCCCGTGATCAGACAACAATGTAGACGGTTTTCCTTTCCGCGATGTGAATCTTCGGAAGGCCATAAGGAATGAGTCTGTGCTCATGGTTGGAAGGAGTTCGATATGTATCGCTCTGGTGGTCATGCATTTGAATACAATACCCCACCGCTTCTCGGTTCCTCTTCCTTTCTTTATATACAGCGGGCCGAAACAGTCCATACCGGTGGAGTGAAAAGGCTTGTCGCCGAGTCGGAGGCGACAGGGAGGTAGGTCAGCCATCCGGGGTATACTGGGCTGGGCTCGCCATTTACGACAGTCTAGACAGGTTTGCTGGAAGCGCCGTACTGCTTCTCTCCCTTGCAGTATCCAATAACGACGTCTGATCTCCGCGAAGACTCTCTCTGCCCCTGCGTGGTGCACATCCTCGTCGTATTTCTTTATGATCAGCTCTGTGACCTTGTGTCGGCTGTTCAAGACTATCGGGTACTTGACGTCATCCGGTAAGTCTGGGGCTCTCCGCAGACGACCACCCACTCTGATGAGATTATGGGCGTCGCTCTCGGGGGCTAGGTGGAGCAGTCTGCTGTCTGATGGGACAGGCTTTGCTCCCTGTAGACAGGCTAGCTCATCGGGGAACGAGTCTCTCTGGGCTCGTTGTAGTAGAAGAAGTTCTGCTTCTTCGTAGTCAGCTGCTGAAATGTCAGTTGTGGGCTGAATCTCTGGGTGGTGCCACAGAAATGTCTTTAGCTGCGCACTCTGTAGGGTGAGGCAATCGTCTATGTCGGGGTCTGTGGAGACAAGTGTGTTCAATCCACAGAACATAGGTTTCTTGTTTTCGGCCTCCTCTTTACTCGCCTCCCGTGGGGTGGGTGTAGGCCACTCTTCTTCGGGGAGCTTGAGAAACTCTGGTCCGTCACTGTAGAGGTTGTGACGGGTGAGGTCATCCAGGGACATTCCCCGGGTGATGACGTCAGCTGGGTTGTGTTTGGTGTCCACATACCTCCAGCTCGCTACTTCTGTTAACTCTTGAATCTCGGTGACTCTGACTCCCACGAAGACCTTGTATCTGCACGAATCAGACCGGATCCATGTGAGTACTGTCGTGGAGTCTGACCACAAGATTGTTCTTTGCACCGGGATGGTGAGTTCACGTTGGATTAACGTGGCGAGCTGCGCTCCTGCTAGGGCTGCGCAGAGCTCTAGACGCGCGATAGATTGTTGCTTTCGTGGGGCTATTCTTGAGCGAGCCAGGATGAAAGCAGTATGTATTTCTCCTCCCTCCTCTCGGGCACGCAAGTAGGCCACCGAACCGTAGGCTACTTCGGAGGCGTCGCTGAATACGTGCAGGTCGATCTTGCATGTCTCTGGCCTCACTGTGGGTGGGAAGTAGCTGCGGCGTATATTAACACCTGGGAGTGAGCGGAGTTCCGTCTCCCACTCTCTCCATGTGGATGCAAGGTGTTCGGGTATGGGATCGTCCCAGCCCTGGTCCTTGTCCCATAGCGCTCTTACAATCATCTTTGCCCTGGTGGTGTAAGGTAGAATACATCCCAACGGGTCATATTGTCTGGCGAGTGTTCTGTATACACTCCGTCTGGTGGTCGGTATTGCCGTCGACCTTCCCTGCTCCTTGGTCAGGGGTTTGTGTCTATAATGGAGCGAGTCTGTTTTGAAGCGCCAGACTAGTCCTAGTGTCATTTCTTGGGCTTCTCCTGGGATGGTCGCCATCCAGGTGTCGCTGCTCGCTGCCTTGTCCTCTGGGGAGAGGCTGCGCAATACTGGGGGGTCGCTGCTGGCCCGCTGCCGGAGATCAAAGCCGTCTTTGATCAGGGAGGCGCGGAGCAGCGCACGACGTCGCCAGTCAATTTTCTTTATGTGTCCCGCTGTGATTCGCTTGTTAATCTCAGCGCGGTACACAGCCTCTTGAGCGGGGTCTTTGGCTAGGCGCTGCTCTGTGTTCAATAGATACCGCTCCGTCGCCTCTTTTGTGGCGTGAAAGGTGGGCATTCCCTCTCGCCTCAGGAGTGGAGTTGCGTATCTCATCACTCCGTTGACTGTGACTCTCTTTGTCCCTTGCTCGAGGAGGGCTATAGCGTAAATATCTTCCTTAGAACGAATGTCTTTCTTTTCGTTCTTAAAGGGCATTGTCTCTAGTGTCCATAGCCTCTCGACATGCTGCAGGAGTGTGGTGTCTTCTTCTGTCGCTCCGGAGTGGAGGCAGCTAGTGGCTGCTGTTCGGTTAAGAGACTTGGCGAGGGGGCCTTGTAATGTCCATCCTAGGCGGGTCTCGGCTGCTGCAGGGCAACCTCTGGGTCCTGTATGGACCCGGTCTATCGGGACTATGAGGTCTGCATGGTCGGAGCCTATCAGCAGGGTCGGGGTGGCACCGTCTATGAGCGGGATAGGGAGTTGACGCAGGTGCACATATTTATCCATCAGCTTGGCGATGGGGTAGGTGTACTGCGATAGTCCTATTTCTTGGCTGGTGAAAGCATTAGTAATCCTATACCGTCTCTCGGGCTGCCCGCTTGCTGCGATAGTGAAGGAGACATTCTCGCCCTTTATCGTCTTTAGATCTCTTCTTATTGTCCGAATCGTCATCTGGTTCTCGCTCCCCCGCAGCCCCAGCTGGGCCGCAGCGGACGCGAGGAGAAGGGTCTTCTCTGACCCGTCATCAAGGACGGCGTAAGTGTCCATGACCTTATCTTGGTAACTCAGTGTTACGCGGACCACCTTTAAGAGCACCTGGGCGCCGCTGCTGCTAGCGGGGTCAATGTACATAACACTTGCCTTTGTGCTGCTGGATGGTGCAGGCTTTCTTTTGTTACTGTCGTGTAGGACATCTAGGTGGGCTCCGTCACACCGACTACACCTCTTCTTGAGGCGGCACTCGGCTGCCATGTGACTGCGCGCACATCGGTAACAGCGCCTGTTGGACTTTATCCAGTGACTCACTTCTTCAGCGGCCATCTTCTTGAACAGGTCACATTGTGACAACCAGTGTTCCTTCTCGCAGTACGGGCACACCATCTTCCACTTCTCTTTCATCGAGGGGGTACTGTGGTTCTTGCTGCTCGGTACTGATTCTGATTGGTGCATGACAGTCACCGATCTTCGGCCATCGTTTGCTCTCCTAGGTCCCTCTCTGGAGCTTGGTGTGCTCCGCACGAACGTATCCAGCCGTAGGCTGCTGACTTCTCTCGCCAGGAAGTCGGCTAGGTCTAGGAGGGATGGCTCGGGACCGTTAGGATCACGGTGGTCTCTTTGCCGCCTGAAGCGCTCCTGTCGGGCGGGCGGCAGCTTCTCTAAAATCCTCTCGACGTTCGAGTTTGCGTATAGTTCGTGCATACCCTTTTCTCGTTGCGCCCCCAGCATCCCTACCAGGGATTGTACTTTGATAGACAGGTCGTCTAGTGAGCGATTGTCTGTTGCGGGGGGTAGGCGGTCAATATGCCTTATCTCTTGTATTACGTAATCCCATATACGTCCATATCTTTGGTCTAGTGCTGCTAGAGCCGCTGTGTATGGGGTAGTAGAGGTGGCATAGGCCAGCGCTATGTTGTGCGCTCTGGGCACTTTCAGGTGCTTCAATAGGATAGCATACTTGTGGCGTTCATCAGCTACATCCACCATCATTGTCTCTAAGCACATCCATAGCTCCGTGTACTGTGCTCAGTTCTCATGGGTGAAGTCTGGAAACGTCGGTGTGCCAATGTATGACGCCGTGGATGGCTGGCACATCGGTGAGCGTTGGAAGAGAGGCCTCCTGGGCGAGTCTCCTCTTACGCCTCTCGGTGGGCTGGTACCGGCAGGGTACCATGGCCCGCTGGTCCAGGTGCTATTCCTCGGGACTGGACTGGACTGGGACGGGTCATGCTCACCCGTGAATCGAGTCGGGGGTCTGTAGCGCAGAGCCGCGGGGGTATAGCCTGGGCTGTACTGGACCTCCTGGTCCTGTGGAGTAATGTGCTGCTGTCGGGCTTGACTCTCCTCTTCTCCCTCTTCTTCCTCTGCCAGGTCTTCTAGATCCTGTAGTCGTCTATTTAGCCTCTCCGCGGTGTCCGCCGTTCCTTCCTTGTAGCTGGGTCTCACTTGGACCGGTCGGGGAAGGAGTTCGGAGGGGGGTGTAGGCTCTCTCTGGTGGTCGGGCTCAGGGTCGCTTAATCGGTTAGGGGAGGGTGCCCTTGACCCGTGTCTTGACGAGGCCCTGGAACCCCTTGTGGAGGGAGGGGGTGTTGCCCTGGTGATCAGCTGCTCCATTAGCTGCGCTTGTAGTCTGTCGCGCTCGGCTTGTAGTCTGTCGCGCTCGGCTTCGCGCTTGGTGAGATCTGCTTCTCTTTGGGCACCGGCAGCGGCACGCTGGGTGTCGGCCCGGTCTCTTGCCATATTCTCTTCCGTTTGAAGGCGTCTCAGCTCCAGACGTATGCGCTCTTCTTCGCTCCGTTGCTGCACTTGGAGGCGTTCTCTTTCAATGGTAGAATGTTCGCGCTCGCTAAGCGTCTGTGCTTGGAGTCGATCACGCTCCGTAGCGGCTGCTAGGCTGGCGAGGAACGCCTGTGCCAGCATCCTCTCCGCCTCGCTGGGGGAAGACGCTGGTTGGGGTGATCCGCTCCTGGCAGTACCCGTGGGGGATGCGTTCCCCTGCGGGGAGTCCTGGAGCTCTATCTCCTCGGCGCTCTCCTCATCTTGTTCCGTGCAGAGTTCCATCTCTGGAGGGTTGTCTTCCTCCCGGAGCTCTGGGGGGACTACTTCTTTGGTCTTGGCGGGGGGTAAAGTCGTGTCAGTTCCCTCCTGGTCCCCACCGTGAGCTTGGTCAGTTACATTAGAACCCACTAGGGCCTCTGTGGTCGGGGTATCCTGGTTGATAGGGTCGGACATAATTTTACTTTCTACTTTTACCGCGTTTACCGTTTGTAGAAGGCTAGGTAGTATACTGGCAGCGTAATCCTCTAAGTACTGAGGTGGCTGTCGTCTACGCTGCGGGCGTTCTACTTTAGGAGGACCGTTTCGTGGAGTGTTCATCATAGGCCATTTCAATATTAATACCACTATATTAATATTACGCTAATTACCCTCCGGCTCGAAGGACCAATTGTAACTGAGGGGTACAATTCCCTGACTGTATTGATAAGTATGGTATCATTAAACCACTACCGCTTTATGTACTTTAACTACTGGCCACTACAGTACACGATATCTAAATATGATGAACACTTTCCCACAATGAAATCGGGTCCACACAAAGGTAATAATCAAATATTTAATATATAGCAAAAGGTACATATAATAGTTACTATTACATTTATGATTTGAATGCACTTGTAAGGCAAATGAGTACTCGTAGGCAAATCAACACTGAATGTCCAATCTCTGGTTACGCAGGAAGCAAGTATACAACCTGGCTCTTAGGGAATTAGATCTATGGTACTCTTAATGATATAGCAGGATAATTCTGGAAGGGGTCCTCCCGGTTGTAGGCCGGTAGGGGGGGTAGGAGAGCCGTCGGCAGTAGCCCGTCTGGTCAACGATTTCTAGAGAGAATTCAGGTACAGAAGACAGTGCAGTAGAATCTTGATCCACAGATGAATACACCTTGGCTCTCTTGTAGGCTGTAGCTGTGGCTGTAGGTCCACAATGAAGAAGAAGCGAGGTGACCTCAGTCTGGTCTGAGCGCCGTCTCACCTTGACTCCTCTCGGGGTAAATCCAACACTCACCGGTGTTGGCGATTATCCGCTCCACAAATCAACGTACCAAAGCAAATATATATTCCATGCCGCATAGGGCTCAGCAGTCGTCGGGTAGGTAATCCAATGTACAGGTCCACTCGGTCCTCGCCTAGAACTCCTCGGATGAAAGCGCCACGTGTGGTCTGCCCAACCTGGTTAAGACTCTAGATAACACGAGGAAGCGATGGGGATGCTGCTCACTTTAGAACTCTAACCGCACGATGCACCATACACGATAGACTATTATTACTTAATAGAAATACGTCGCACTCGACGGTACAGTGCCAAACTATGACAATTCGGTTATTAATTCGCACAAGGTCTCGATGCTATTCTAAGGCCAAACAGGCCATACTACACCGCACGCGGTATCGTGGGTGAGGCTTCACGTTCTGTTACTTAGTTGGGTAGAAGGGTAAAGGACTAAGGGATAAGAGGACTTCTACATTTACTTGCGCCATATTTATATGCACGGTGAACAAATAGTGCCACTCTCCTTTCGGTAGCCGTATTCCTGCGCAGAGCCGGGGCTAGTAGAGACATGTCTCGTCGGTACCATTGAACTTGGCTCCAAGGGGCTTGTCTCCTGGCGCCAGGTCCTTGTCCAATAAGAGAATGAACTATTATGGGCTATAGTAGGCTAAAGGGATATTCCGTGTATATGTACAAGGAATATACAAGGGATATCAAACGATATACAAATACTATTCAATATATATCCATAAATAAATATATATATTCGGTTTAATCTGATCCTTCGTAACAGCTAGCTTGGCGTTATTTAAACTAAAGGATGAAGGCAGCACTTAATTTGTGTGCGTTTCCCGGTTGTGCCAACAACATGTTGCCCACTTTGCGTAGCGTTTGTTGGACATGCCATTCCATGAGTGGAGAGACCTGCTGCAGACAGAGTGGAAGTAATGCAATTGTTGCAAATGGAAACTGACTGTTTTGACTGACAATGGGTATATTGCTGTGCATTGTTATGTCCGTGGAGTGAGAAATAATACGATCGGTAGTGTGCGTGTGTGTGTGTGACTCTATATCTCATTATTACTGCTGCCATGCACTTTAGGATGCATTCTAAAAATGGATTTCCCTAAACAATTACTTGAGTATTGGATCTGGGAAAACATTACTCATGCCCATCCCTAGTTCATGTCCTCCTCTACTGCTGTAGTTCAAGTGGCCTCACCAGAGACATTAGTCGTCTAATCAAATCAAATTGCAACCTCCTCCTCACTAACCTCCGCTTCACTTCGACTTCACACACACACACCTCTCTTTTTTTTGTATCCACTTTTTCTCCCATTTTCTATATTTTCTCCCATCCCAATTTCGTATCATCCAATTCAACCCTCCCCTGTCACGAACGCTGTTTCTTGCCTCCCACAAGCCGGCTGCAATGTGGACTAAGTCATACATAGCACAAGTCCCCTCCGGTACTTGAGGTAACAGCAGTCGCATCTTTTCACCTGCGCAGCTCGATCTCTCAGTGGCGAGGAGTAACGAGTGGGAGGCTCACGCTGCCCCCGACACTTCCTGATTCTACTGCGCAGGCGCACCAACCGACCTGTAGGAGTCGCTGTCCACAACGCCCGATCCCCACCCATCAGTTTCCCACCCCCTAATACGGCCAATGTGTATTAGTATGAACGACCAGCTAAACTGAAAGCAATGTGGAGCGCTGGGCTCGAACAGGCGAGCCCAGCGCCTCCGCATTCGTGGCGAGCGCCTTGCCCACTACGCCACGTAGCCGCCCACACACACACCTCTCTATCGTCTATTTCCTTCACTCTCCAATGTCATTCATCCTCTCTCCCTTGCATTCCTTCCCATACGAGTTCCTTTCTTCCCTCTACCTTTTCCTTCTCTACGTACATCGCTCTTCTATTCTCTTACGCACACATCCATCCCCTGCTTTAAACTTTTACTTGCTCTCTCTCTCTCTCTCTCTCTCTCTCTCTCTCTCTCTCTCTCTCTCTCTCCTACTGTAGCGTCTGTGGTCTGACAGCCATGTGTGAGTGCGTGGGATGCTGCTAATTTGTGCGGAGTGGGACAGAAAACTGTTTTGGCTGGGGGAGAATGAGCCCAGTTTAGCCGACCATGCAATGGACACACACACACACACACACACACACACACACACACACACACACACACACACACACACACACACACACACACACACACACACACACACACACACACACACACACACACACACACACACACACACACACAAACACACACATATTTGGAAGTCACTCCGGGAAGTGATGTTGATTTTGTTCCTCTCACCTCCCCCTTTCCACAACTTACTCACACTCATTAATATGCAAACAAATCTGTCTCCACCAAGTCATCCCTCCATCCCGCCCTCTATCCGTCCATACACCACCTCCTCCTCCTCCTCCTCCTCCTCCTCCTCCTCCAACACACCAGTCGCTCCCTCTACAATATCTGCCACTCAACCTACTTTTGATCCTGAAAGAATGACTCACTGATAAACACACAAACACACACCTTGTAGGACTCGAACCCACGACACTGATGTTGCCTCCAACTGATGCCATCTGGACGTGTTAGCGGAGAGTGAAGTGTCGCTGAGTGAGGCTCGGCTGCTGGTCGCTGGTGCGTCTATAGTATAGACTATATATCTATATGGTGGACGTGTCTATACGGTGGACCTGTCTATACGGTGGACCTGTCTATATGGTGGACGTGTCTATACGGTGGACGTATCTATACGGTGGACGTGTCTATACGGTGGACCTGTCTATACAGTGGACATGTCTATACGGTGGACGTGTCTATACGGTGGACGTGTCTATACAGTGGACGTGTCTATACGGTGGACCTGTCTATACGGTGGACCTGTCTATACGGTGGACATGTCTATACGGTGGACGTGTCTATACGGTGGACGTGTCTATACGGTGGACCTGTCTATACGGTGGACGTGTCTATACGGTGGACGTGTCTATACGGTGGACGTGTCTATACGGTGGACCTGTCTATACGGTGGACGTGTCTATATGGTGAACGTGTCTATACGGTGGACGTGTCTATACGGTGGACGTGTCTATACGGTGGACGTGTCTATACGGTGGACGTGTCTATACGGTGGACATGTCTATACGGTGGACGTGTCTATATGGTGAACGTGTCTATATGGTGGACCTGTCTATACGGTGAACTTGTCTATACGGTGGACCTGTCTATACGGTGGACGTGTCTATACGGTGAATGTGTCTATATGGTGGACGTGTCTATACAGTGGACATGTCTATACGGTGGACGTGTCTATACGGTGGACATGTCTATACGGTGGACCTGTCTATACGGTGGACCTGTCTATACGGTGGACATGTCTATACGGTGGACGTGTCTATACGGTGAACGTGTATATACGGTGGACATGTCTATACGGTGGACGTGTCTATACGGTGAACGTGTCTATACGGTGGACATGTCTATACGGTGGACGTGTCTATATGGTGAACGTGTCTATATGGTGGACCTGTCTATACGGTGAACGTGTCTATGCGGTGGACCTGTCTATACGGTGGACGTGTCTATACGGTGAATGTGTATACGGTGGACCTGTCTATACGGTGGACGTGTCTATACGGTGGACCTGTCTATACGGTGGACGTGTCTATACGGTGGACGTGTCTATACGGTGGACCTGTCTATACGGTGGACGTGTCTATACGGTGGACCTGTCTATACGGTGGACCTGTCTATACGGTGGACGTGTCTATATGGTGGACGTGTCTATATGGTGGACGTGTCTATACGGTGGACGTGTCTATACGGTGGACCTGTCTATACGGTGGACGTGTCCAGATAATAGATTTTCCAATTACACAATCAAGAGCTTCATAGTAGACTCTGAAATGTAGAGAGATCTGTTCCAGCTGGATAGAACAATACGTTTAAATGGATTAGCCAATGAAACACAATACGTTTCGTGTTTTCAACCTAAAGGATGATAATCAACACTGATAATAAACACTCATGTAAATATATAATACATGAAACGTATTAAAGTTGACAATACTGTATAATCAATTATTCAGTCCTAGCAACTAGAGAATAATCGACCACTAAGAATCTGGATGGTGCACAAACTGCACATCCTCAGTGGCGATAGCAAAACTGTTATTGGTTCATGACTCAAGCCTCTGCTTCACTCTACTCCCTTCCGGCCACAGATACAGATCTCAGATCTGTAAAAAAGCAGATACAGCAAGAGGTATGTGTCTATTATAACACCAATACTTGTAACTTCGGGTTTGATCCAAGGAGTAAGTTGCCCCATATTGCTCTGTAACATTTCTCTTTTTGTTATAGGACCGACTAGTAGGATTTCAGTTTTGCCCTCATTTAACTTTAGGAAGTTGTTCGTCATCCATTTGTTTATTGCTAAGAGACAGGCGGAAATTGAGTTTATAGCTGTTATCATTTGGTTCAGCAGAGATGTACAATTGTGTGTCATCTGCGTAACTATGGAAAGATACATTTTGTTTTCTAATGATGTCTCAGAGTGGCAGCATGTATAGTGAGAATAATAATGGACCAAGGCAGCTCCCCTGTGGAACTCCGAAGTAGGTGTCATGTTTCTCAGAAGAATGATCTCCAAGCATGACATAATATTTTCTCCTTTGATATATGTTCTGAACCAGTTTAATACATAGTCAGAAAGACCAACTCACTTTTCTAGACGATTTATTAGGATATCATGGTCGATCATGTCAAACACTGCGCTTAGATCTAATATGACGAGAATTGAGACTTTGTTTGCATAAGAGTTTATTCTGAGGTCACTAATTATTTTTGTAAGAGCAGTTTCAGTGCTATGGTGCATTCTGAAGCCTGATTGAAATTCCTCCATGATGTTGTTTTCTTTGAGAAAGGAGTTTATTTGTATTGAGACATTTTTTTCAAGTATCTTGCTGATGAATGGGAGGTTGGATATTGGCCTATAGTCGGTTAGTACATTACTGTCTAGTTTGGGTTTCTTTAGTAAGGGTCGACAGCTGTTTTGAATGCGTCTGGGAAAATACCTGTCAAAAGCGATGTATTTATAATATTTAGGACATGACTTGCAATACTCTCAAATATTCGCTTAAAAAATGCTGTAGGTATAGGGTCTGTAACTGAGGGGTACAATTCCCTGACTGTATTAATCAAGTATGGTATCATTAAACCACTACCGTCTTATGTACATTATTCTGGCCATACCGTACACAAGTATATGATGAGAACTCCTCCACAATGATACGGTTTCCACACAAAGTACTCGTTTAGAAGAATATTTATTAACAGCAAAGGATAGGATATATAACAATACTTTACTTTCAATGCGCTTATAAGGCAAATGAAGGTGCGTAGGCAAATCAATGACGAATGTCCATTCTCTGGTTACGCATGAAATAATAGTACAACCTGAATAGTAGGAATTATATCTCTGGTACTCTGGGGAGATAGCTGGAGATACTGGTAAGGGGGTTACTACCGGTTGTAAGCCAGCAGGGGGAGGCAATGCTCTACTGCAAAGTCAATGGTCCACAGGGACTCTAATAAGCTCCTGCGAGGGGGAGCGGTATTACTCCCTGGCTCAGCGGGGAACGGCAGCCGCTGTAATCCCAGTGTGCAGCAGCACAGGTGTAAGCCGTGGAGCCTCTGGTCCAACAGAGACGGGCTCGAATGATGTCCTCACAGGCAGGTCCCACAGCAGTGGGTGTAGACGATTATCCTCCGCTCCAACAGCTTGGTCAAAGCAACAAGAGTAATAATAATCCTGCCGGAAAGGGCTCTGCTGGCGCCGGTGTAGATATCCTCCGGTGCGCGGTGGTTCACAGTTGAACTTGACGTTAATACTATCCTATTCGCACACGGCTATAAGTGCTCTATTTAGACGCACAATTACTCACTTCACGTGGTCTTTGACTCGTAATGAAGGCTTACTAGTAAGTAGCGAACGATACGTTGAACAACCGTAGTAGGATAAAACACGACTCTATTTTGGGGCAATACGGGCCCACTTCACCGCACGTTGCATAGTGGGTGAGGCTTCACTTGGGTAACTGAACTGAACAAGACTGAACTTCAACGAACTACTTCTGTTTTCACCTGCGCCATATTTATATGTACGGGGAATAAACGAGTGCCAGCCTCCTCACTGTCTCGTAGTCCTGGGCAGAATCGGGCATGTTGAGACAAGCCTTGACGGTAGCTTTGAAGTCGGCTCTAGGGGCACGACACTGGCGCTGGTGGCACGCCATCCAATAGGAGAATGAAATATTATGGTCTGTAGGCTAAAGGGACATTCCGTGTATATGTACAAGGAATATACAAGGGATATCAGACGATATACAAATATTATGCAATATATATCAATCAATAAATACATATATTCGGTTTAATCTGACCCTTTGTAACAGCCGCCCCCTAATTAGTCCCACCTAATTAGCTAAGCAGAGACAGATTAACCGCACTGTCCACTACTCAATGTCCGTTGTGAGGGTAGGCAGGTCACAAAGTCAGGGGGTCATGGTCGTCATTAAGCGAGTCGGGGAGCCTTGGCGACTCTATCAGCCTCGCCACGGGTCGGTTGTAGGTCCGCCCTTGGACGAGCAATTCTGCCACTCTGACCTTTCCGTCGGCACCAGTGGTCGCTTTGCTTACGCGGCCGGCCGGCCACGCAGCTCGGGGTAGTGACTGGTCTATGGTCATGACGACTGGACGGGATGAAGGGGGGCTTAGGAGGAAGCGGGCCTGAGACTGCTTTGATCTGTGCTTGGCTGTGCCTCCTCCTCCTCCGTCTGTTTCTCTTGTTTGCTCTGTACCCCGTCTGAGGAGGGGCCGGTCCCGGCCGCCCCGTCAAGGAGTCGCTTGGGGTGCTGGGTCCGAGGTCAGCTACGTCTGGAGCGCAGCTGAGGGGGGTGGAGTTCCAAACTCCCTCTGGTACCCACGGTTCTCTCACGGGCCTCTCGCTTAATGTCAATAGCCTCTGCTGTACGAGGGAGTGGCCGGTGTCGCTCGCCTTTGTATGTAGGCAGCGTGTAGACGTGGGTTGACTGTCAAGTCCGTAGAGGGGGCCCTGGAGCGTCCATCCCAGTCGGGTCTGAACCGCGACTGGGCATCCTTTGGGTCCGATGTGGGCCGCCTCAATTGGGAGAATGAGGTCCGCGTGGTCGGAGCCGATGAGCAGGGTCGGTGTGGCGCCGTCGATAAGCGGTATAGGTAGTTGACGTAGGTGCACATACTTAGCCATCAGCTGTGGCATGGGGTAGGTGTACTGAGACAAGCCTATGTCGTTGCTAGTGAAGACGTTGGTTATACTATACTGCTTCTCGGGCTGGTCCACCGCTGCTATCTTGAAGGAGACCCTTTCACCTTTTATGGTCTTCTGGTCCCTTCTGATGGTGCGTATGGTCATGGTATCTTTGACACCCCGCAGGCCCAACTGGGCTGCTGCGGAAGCGAGGAGGAGAGTCTTTTCAGACCCATCGTCCAGGACGGCGTAAGTGTCCAGGATCTTGTCCTCGTAGCTCAGGAGCACTCTGACCACTTTGAGGAGCACTCGGGGGGTCCCGCTATGCTGGTCAATGTGGAGCACTCCTGTTGGTTGGTTGCCTTGGACCTTCTGGTGGGCTCCGCACCGTGCTGCACGGTAAGCGGCGCCCGCCTGGGCCGCCCCTGCGTGGTAAGCGGCGCCCGCCTGGGCCGCCTCACGCCACTGGTCCACTTGGACGGGGTTCAGTGTTTTATATTCGGCGCACTGTGCCAGCCAGTGTCCGCCATCGCAGTAGGTACAGTAGGGAGCGGTCTGGTGGCTCTTCGGTACTGGTGCCACCGCCTCGGCATGGTACATTACCGCGATGGGCCCACTCTGTTGTCCTGGCTGACGCCTGTTGATGTCATGCAGGACCTCCAGGTGGGTGCCACCGCACCTGCTGCACTTCTTCTTCAAGCGGCACTCAGCTGCTAGGTGGCTGCGCGCGCAGCGGAAGCAGCGGCGGTGATCCTTGATCCACTGACTCACCTCGTCCGTGGTCAGCTTCCCGAAAGTGTCGCATTGGTACAGCCGATGTTCTCCCTCACAGTACTGGCACTCAATCTTCCACTGGTCCTTTTTCGTCGAGGGGGTGTTGTGGTTCTTGTGCTGCGGTACTGATTCGGCTTGGTGCATAACGGTCACCAACCGGCGGTTATCCGTTGATCCCCGAGGTCCGAGTCTTGGGCTTGGTCCACTCCATACGAACGTGTCGAGTCGTAGGCTACTGACCTCCCTGGCGAGGAACTCAGATAGGTCTAGGAGGGATGCCTCTGGGCCGTTGGGGTCGCGGTAGTCTCTCTGCCGCCTGAAGCGCTCTTGTCGGGCGGGAGGGAGCTTCTCTAATATCCTCTCTACATTAGAGTTAGCGTACAGTTCATAGATACCCTTTTCCTTTTGGGACCCCAGCATCCCTACCAGGGACTGTACCTTGATAGACAGGTCATCTAACGCTCTGTTGTCTCTGGCTGGGGGGAGACGGTCAATGTCTCTTATCTCCTGTATCACATAGTCCCATACGCGTCCATAACGTTGGTCGAGTGCTGCTAGAGCCGCTGTGTATGGGGTAGTAGAGTTGGCATAGGCCAGCGCTATATTGTGCGCTCGGGGCACCTTGAGGTGCTTCAGTAGGATAGCATACTTGTACGGTTCGTCAGCTACATCGGACAACATTGTCTCTAAGCACATTCGTAGCTCCGTGTACTGTGCTCTGTTCTCATGGGTGAAGTCCGGGATGGTCGGTGTGCCAAGGTACGATGCCATGGATGACTGGCACATCGGTGAGCGTTGGGGAAGAGGCCTCCTAGGCGAGTCTCCCCGTGCGTGTCGTCTTGGGCTGGTACTTGGTGGGTACCGAAGGTCGGGTACCCAGGTGCTGTTCCTCGGAGCTGGCGGTGCGTCAAACTCACCCGTGAGTTGAGTCGGGGGTTTGTAGCGCAGGGCCTCGGGGCTGACTTCTGGGCTGTACTGGACCTCCTGGTCCTGAGTATGTTGCTGCTGGTCGGGGCTGTACTGGGCCTCCTGGGCCAGAGTACGTTGCTGCTGGTCGGCTTGACCTTCCTCCTCTTCCTCCTCCTCTTCCTCTGCTAGGACCTCATTACCTTCATTTTGGTAGTGGGGATTGTTTCTTCCACCCTAGTACAAACATAGTCCAGCACTGTTTCCGTGTAGACATTAATGTTATCTGTGTCGCGGAACACATTCCAGTCTGTGCAGTGAAACACAGACCGGAGCGTCTCCTCTGACGTCAAATCCCATTTCTGCACCTCTCGCGAGACTACAGGAGTACTTTTAATTCTCTGTTTGTACTTTGGTGAAAGAAAGATTGACGCGTGATCTGATTTACCAAAGCCACTATCAGAATGAGCCTTGTAGCCACCTTTAAATTGCGTGTAACAGTGATCTAGGATGTTACCGCCTCTGGTGTTGCAAGTCACATGCTGATAGAAGTCAGGTAATACCTTTCTCAGATTGGCGCTGTTGAAATCGCCCAGCACTAAAATGGCGGCGTTAACGTTAGCCACTTGTATTCTATTTACCTCGTTGTGGAGTCTGGAGAGCGCGGCGTTGTTGCTGGCTTGCGGTGGAATATACACTCCTACAAGGATGATCGCCGTTAACTCCCTCGGGAGGAAGAAAGGACGACACTTGATGGTTATATATTCCAGGTCTGGGGAGCAGTGGTTGGATAATTCCTTCACGTTAGTTGGATCGCTCCAATTTTTGTTAAACATGAAGGCAATACCTCCTCCACGTTGTTTACCGGACTCTGATGTCCGATCCTTGCGATGGATAAAGAAGTGATCTGCCGGTTGAATTGCGTGGTCTGGAACCTCCGGTGTGAGCCACGTTTCGGTGAAGCAGAGAACGTTACAGTCCCTAACGTCTCTTTGATATTGAATCCTTGCTCGGATGTCATCCAGTTTATTGTCAATTGATTGTACATTGGCTAGCAATATACTGGGTAGTGGTGTCCTGTGCCGCCTGGTTCTCAGCCTGTTACGGACTCCAGCTCTCTTTCCTCGCCGTCTGGGTCCCCTGTTCCTGGGATCAAGGAACAAAGGATCTGGTCCTAATCTCCGGAGAATTTATTCAGGCCATTGTTGCGGTTCGGAAAGCTGGTCCAGTGAGTAATCCAGTTGGTAAGTTTCCCGTAATCCAATGTCTATGAGTGACTGACGGTCATACACATTAGATGCACCAACAGTTGGTACAAACAAAACTCTAAAAACTATAAATATTAACAAAAGTAAGCACAGTCTCGACGGAGCGCACAGACAGGCAGCCGTTCGTTGCGGCGCCATCATTAATCAAGTATGGTATCATTAAACCACTACCGTCTTATGTACATTATTCTGGCCATACCGTACACAAGTATATGATGAGAACTCCTCCACAATGATACGGTTTCCACACAAAGTACTCGTTTAGAAGAATATTTATTAACAGCAAAGGATAGGATATATAACAATACTTTACTTTCAATGCGCTTATAAGGCAAATGAAGGTGCGTAGGCAAATCAATGACGAATGTCCATTCTCTGGTTACGCATGAAATAATAGTACAACCTGAATAGTAGGAATTATATCTCTGGTACTCTGGGGAGATAGCTGGAGATACTGGTAAGGGGGTTACTACCGGTTGTAAGCCAGCAGGGGGAGGCAATGCTCTACTGCAAAGTCAATGGTCCACAGGGACTCTAATAAACTCCTGCGAGGGGGAGCGGTATTACTCCCTGGCTCAGCGGGGAACGGCAGCCGCTGTAATCCCAGTGTGCAGCAGCACAGGTGTAAGCCGTGGAGCCTCTGGTCCAACAGAGACGGGCTCGAATGATGTCCTCACGGGCAGGTCCCACAGCAGTGGGTGTAGACGATTATCCTCCGCTCCAACAGCTTGGTCAAAGCAACAAGAGTAATAATAATCCTGCCGGAAAGGGCTCTGCTGGCGCCGGTGTAGATATCCTCCGGTGCGCGGTGGTTCACAGTTGAACTTGACGTTAATACTATCCTATTCGCACACGGCTATAAGTGCTCTATTTAGACGCACAATTACTCACTTCACGCGGTCTTTGACTCGTAATGAAGGCTTACTAGTAAGTAGCGAACGATACGCTGAACAACCGTAGTAGGATAAAACACGACTCTATTTTGGGGCAATACGGGCCCACTTCACCGCACGTTGCATAGTGGGTGAGGCTTCACTTGGGTAACTGAACTGAACAAGACTGAACTTCAACAAACTACATCTGTTTTCACCTGCGCCATATTTATATGTACGGGGAATAAACGAGTGCCAGCCTCCTCACTGTCTCGTAGTCCTGGGCAGAATCGGGCATGTTGAGACAAGCCTTGACGGTAGCTTTGAAGTCGGCTCTAGGGGCACGGCACTGGCGCTGGTGGCACGCCATCCAATAGGAGAATGAAATATTATGGTCTGTAGGCTAAAGGGACATTCCGTGTATATGTACAAGGAATATACAAGGGATATCAGACGATATACAAATATTATGCAATATATATCAATCAATAAATACATATATTCGGTTTAATCTGACCCTTTGTAACAGGGTCAATACAGGAAGTGGAGGAGTTACATTCCATGATAGTTTTGTAAAGCTCAGTTGATGTAATGCAAGCAAATTGTTACTACCGATGGTTACTTTTTCGCAGGGTTTGCTGATGGTGTCCATGTTTGTATCAGGACTAATGCTGGCTCTAATTAAAGTAATTTTGTTATTAAAGAATAATGCTAGTTCTTCACATTTTGATGCAGATGACTGTGGAGGGGTGGGATCAGTGTTGAGTAGCTGGTCGATGGCTGAGAATAATATTCTAGAGTTTCCAACATTCTCTGTGGTAGCCTAATCTTAGAAAAATAGTCCTTTCTTGACACTCGTATTTCTTTGTTATAGGCAGTCATGGCTTCCTTATATATATCGCAGTGGACTGTGAGCTTGGTTTTCCTCCATTTCCGTTCAGCAGCTCTACAGATTCCTTTTTGTCTGACCAACACTGCTATTATTTAACCATGGGGAGATTTTGTCACCTGACTTTTTTTTTTGCCTTTAATGGAGCGACAGCATCTAGTACTCTTCGCTTTACAACGGTTACCTTTTTTGTCTCTGTTAAGTTTAGGTTAGCATTGAAGAATACACAGTGATGGTCAGATATAGGTAATTTGATTACTGATACTTTATCAATGTTCAGCCTTGTTGTCATCACTAAGTCTAGGGTGTTACCAAATATTCTTATTTATATGAATATTCAGATCTCCATGTATGATTAATCTTTCACATCTAAGGATACCGACTGAGATTAGCTATGATAATTCCTGCAGAAATATTGATGAGTATTTTGGTGGCCGGTACAATGTGATGATGAGCAAAGACAGTTCAGCTTTGAGCTTAATAGCAAGATATTCAAATGATGTAAATTCACCCATGGCAATGCCATTACATACAAACAATGTAGATAAAATAGCGGCAATCCCTCCCCCTTTTCTATTTTGTCTGACCGATTGATAATACTTATAATTTGGAGGGCAGGCGTCTATCAGCGTTGTTGCACCAGTAATGTAATTTAGCCAGGTCTCGACTAGGAACATGCATTGCAAATTCTTTTCAGTTATCAGATCATTGATTAAGAAATATTGGTTGCTCAACGATCTAACATTCAGAAGGGCCATTGTCAGTGATTTTGTGATGGGGGGTGTGTGATGCTCACCTTGGCTGAGCGATGATGGGTCTGAGGTTGCTAAGTGTTACAGTACGAGTCAGGCATTTCTTCTTGAGTCTGATAGTAGTGAGAACAGGAACAGCATGGTTTGTTATTGGAACAAATTGATAGCAGTAGTTTGGATGTGAGGTGGGGGGCGTGGTGGACGTTTAGGAGGTTGCAGTTGCGGGCTGTCGAGGAAAGATCCAATGATGAAGATCAATTGGCTTATTTTAACAGGTGATTTTCCATACTAAAAAGCCATTGTGATACCGGTACCCTTCTGAACAGTATGATTTTTCCCCCACACCACCTAGCCCTATAGCACAATACTACTTTAATGTATATCAACGTTTTTAGTTTTTCTTATTTTTTTTGTAAAGTGGACAAATCATGATGTGCTAGAATCAGTCAGAAGTCATTCATGAGCTGCACTCCAAAAATTTGCTGCACTCCAAAAAGGATGCATGTTGAGAGCAGCGTACCAGATTCTGCCGTTTGGAATTTGATTGGAGGCCAGCAGCTAACAGGATTCTCGAGACACGTCTGTGTGTGTGTGTGTGTGTGTGTGTGTGTGTGTGTATAATTTCTCTAAGCTACTGTATAGGTAGCGTGGGCGCCTAACAAGCAGCTCGGTGCTCTTACATCTGCATATTCTATTCATCCTCTCCTACTTGAAGAACAGACAGATCAGGTGGGTTGTAGGGATGGAGGCAGGCAGGAGAAGAAGAATAGAGGAGCTGTAGAAGCCTGGGCCCTCATTCATCAATGTGTGCGTAGAACATGTTCTATTTCCACACGTAAGCATGGAATGTAGAACCAGTGTACGCACAGGGAAGTCGGGATTCATCACACGTGCGTACGCAGGCTCTATGCTCCTCCGTGTTGATGAATACCACTTTGTTCTACCGTCAATGCTCGTGCATGATTATCCATATATGGTCATGAAAGTGAGGAAACACCCCCCATGGGATGTGAAATAATGGACTGACCCGAGCGGAACTCCGAGAAACTCCACGGAGATTGTTCACTGCTGTCGAACCAAGAAGACACTATTGCGTATTATGGGATAAATAAAAGGCGGACTTGTAAACGGTGATGTCAGATATCAACGGCTCCCTAAGACCATTGCTGCAATTCTGCCTGGACAGCTCAAAATACTAATAAAGACCGTTCGTTGACCACTGTTTGGCGTTGGTTGTGTGTCATTATAACCGTGCTGTAATATGAATGCCTTTATTAGTTGTGTTCGATTGGCTATATGATTTTTAGAGGCATCTATTTTGTTGTCGGCTAATAAAGACCGCGCTGGAATATGACTGCCTTTTCCCGTGTTGTTTGATTAATACCCAGGGATTAAAGTTCTCCTCAATTTTATTCCAAATCGCGATGGATCTCCCGTCAATTTTCTACCTGCTGCATATGATTTCTAGAGGCATACTACAATCTATTTTGATGTCAGTATTGGGTAGCCTATATAAACAATAATACGAGAGCATATACAAGAACAATGAATCTCACTGCATGTATGATGTAGCCTGCCTTTCAATACATGAACTTGAATCCCATCATATACATAGTCTGTCCACTATCTGGTGTCATTGCAATGCGTTTTCTATTATTTCTTATACAGTAAAAAGGGGGAAGAACACTATATTCATATGACTTGTATTCTGCTTACAGCTTCGAAATTCCACTTGTTTCGTTTAACGTAAAGCCTTTTAAATATAATCAAAACGTTCCCGTGTTTCTGCGGTCTGCGCAAAATAATAACGAGTTGAGCTTTATGATTTATGATGAATTGAAAATGGGGGACCCTGATGTAAACAAGACGAAAGTCTTTCTCTGGTCTGCATCCCCAATTAACAATTGTATGTACTGAGCTGTACTGTACTGTACCCATTCTGCAATCTGTTAATAAACTTTTCAATCAATCAATCAATCAAGCTACGCGGAGCGCAGTCAGTCAGTAGCCTACACCCCGTATATTCCGATAACGCTATATAAACCATGCTGCATTCATTCTGAGAGAAAGATCTATTATTCCAAATGCTATTTATAGGGTTTTGACCATAATTACACTACTGTTGCTATTTTACAATGAACTATAATGAACTACGGTTCGTACAGAACATGCCAGTGTTATTATGCACAGAAGCTTATTTCCTTGTTGTAATAATATATTCTACCACTGGGCGCCAGGTACGCATGGTCTGACCTGTGCGTAGACGTAAGCACGGAGTCAAGTTCAAATCGAAATTGATGAATCCCACTCTTTGCTTAGAAATGATCGTACGCACAGGGTAAGCACAGATCTGTGCGTAGAACACGTTGATGAATGAGGGCCCTGGTTCCCATGATCCATTACAAACATTATTTGACACTTCCATCCCTCCTTCCCACCTTTTCAAGAAAAGAGGACAGGGTCAATTATCATCACATCATTTATTTGATGCTTTGCGACGACGAGGGAGGTGATGGGGGCTGTTATATACTTTCTTCAAACTTGCTGTTAATATTAACTAATTATGTCTTCATCACATGCTATCATTAGGCTTTATTGTTGTAATTATTATGCTATTGAGAGATGAAAGAAAAATCTGACTTCTGGGTTTTTCCTCTTAATTGAAATTAAACTGGCTACAAAATTTGCAATAATCTAATTAAATAAAGTACAGCCTTAATCCTTAAAAATTAAGCTGCTCATAGGCATACTGAAAAAGAAATAGTGTGTGCAGCCTATGCCAAGAAATACAATATATCAAATAAAAGCCATGTATTTGTTGACTAACCCACAAATAAATTGACTTATAGTTGAGGTTAGGTCCTCATCAAAGTTAAATCCGTTGCTCATGAAAATAAAGACGAAATAAGGCCCTTGTCAGTGCAGATCTTTACATGAAATCTAAAATAATTAACAGAACTGCTTCTGTTGCCTTAGGATTAACATGAACAACTAGAAATACAGCATCGCAGTTGTGCCTCCACCAGACCCGGCGCCATGGGCGGGAATTAGGGGGCCGGGCCCGCCCACTGAGTCAGCTGTGCCCACCCTGGTAATTTTTTTTCTTCTTTTTTTTGTCAATCAAAGTCAACTATCCAAAATCCTTAGTCGGGGACAGCCCTAGTGGGCACTGATGTCAACAACAACACTAATGAAGCTAGCACGGCACTCTGTGAGAATTCGTTTTCTACCCTCAAGAACGTCTTTACAGAACATCGCCTTAGTATGCTTCATCGACGCAAGGCCAATTTAATTCAGTTGGCATTTGAGAAGGACTTAACAAAAAAGTTCAGGAATGAGTGGAGGGGCAGTGTTTTAAGAAGATTTCACTCTGTCCCCAAACGCTGCTTGCCACTCTACTAATGATGGTGAGTAGCCTCTCCCTGAACGTCAGCAAAACAAAGGAGATGATTGTGGACTTCAGGAGGTCGGGGGTCAAGGACTACAGCCCCCTCAGCATCGACGGGGCACCGGTTGAGAGAGTCAACAGCTTCAAGTACCTCGGAGCCCACATATCCGAGGACTTGACATGGACCATACACATTAACAGTGTGGTGAAGAAGGCACGACAACGCCTCTACTTCCTCAGGCGCCTAAGGAAGTTCCAAGTCAGCCAGAAGATCCTTAAGAACTTCTACTCATGTACAATAGAGAGCATCTTGACCGGCAACATCACCTCCTGGTTTGGGAATAGCACTGCAAAAGACCAAAGCAGACTACAAAGAGTGACACGTTCAGCCGAACGCACAATTGGAGGGGGGCTCCCCACCCTCCAGAACATTTACTACAAGCGTTGCAAGGGGAAGGCTAAGAGAATTATTAAGGACTCGAGCCACCCGAACAACTGCCTCTTTGAACTGCTGCCGTCAGGCAGGCGATACAGGAGTCTCAAGGCGAGCACAGAAAGACTCAGAAGTAGCTTCTATCCCCAGGCCATCAGGCTGCTAAACGAACAATGAATGAACACTACACAACAACAACCACCAAACACACATAGCACACACATCCACACGCACACACTCACTTTAAACAAACACACTGTAGCACCCACTACACACACTTTATAGCACACACCCACTTTAAACAAACACACTGTAGCACCCACTCCCCACACTTTATATTTATGGATGAAGGATTGCACTACAACTCGTACACCTTACTGTAAATTGTACCTAAAATTGTACCTCATCCCATTTCTGCTTTGCACTAGATAGTACTGTACATTAGTACACTGCATAGTATTGTGTATTGTATATTATATGGTAACTCAGAACATTGTACATATGTCTATACCGAACAACTGTGACCTCATTTTCTTCTTCTAAATTCATGCTATATTATGTTATTATGTTATTTGATACTATCTTGTCTAGCACAGTCTCTGGAGCGTAACAGTAAGAAGCATTTTGTATGAAAGTATTCTGTACTTCTGTATGACAACTATTAAAGAACTTGAACTTGAACTTGAACTTGGAGGAATTTTGTTTGCTTTTTTATGCACCTTATTTTTGTCAGTTCAGTTCAATTTGTCAGTGAATTCAGAAGTGTTGAATAAATGGAGACTTTTCAAAGATATAGAATAGAATAGAATAGAAATGTATTATCCTGAGGGAAATTTGACATTGCAAATCACTCAACATTAAACATTTAGACAGAACAAGTCACAAATAAGAATAACAAAACAAATGGCCTAAGAATAGAATAAAATGAAATAGAATAAAAGATACAGTAAATAAATACAGTAAAAATATACTGAAGTCTACAGTAGGTGTAATATTGCACAGTGCTGTTTAAAAAGTAAGAGTCCAGGAAGATGGTAACTGTCACTCTGTGCTCAGTGATGCAGTGAGGCACAGTGATGCATTGTATAGTCTGATGGCTGTCGGAATGAAGGACTTCCTGTGCCGTTCAGTGCTGCATTTAGGTAGTGTGAGCCTATAACATGCTCCTCCTGTCAGCCAAGTATGTGTATAGTGGGTGGGAGGGGTTTTCCCTGATGGCATGGAGCTTAGCAAGGGGCCTCCTCTCCGCCACCCTCGCTAGAGTCCAGCTCCACCCCAACCACGCTACTGGCCTTCCTGACCATCTTATCCAGCCTGTTTGTGTCCCCTGCTCTCAGTCCGCTGCCCCAGCAGGTCTGTTATATATATCCGTTCAGTCTGTTTTTGTATAAGTGAATGTTCTTAAGATAGAGAGAAATTAGATTTTTCAATTGCCTCTCTGCTGTTTAGTTCAGCACCGTGGACAGTGCCAAGCAAGCCACAGCGCCGTTGTCCCAGCCAGGGGCGGACCTTCCTACAGGCGATATAGGCGGTCGCCTAGAGCGCCACCCAGAGGGGGGCGCCAAAAACAAAAACAAAAACATTTTTTTTTTTATTTTTTTTTTATTTAAATTTTTTTTTTTCTGTGCAGTTTTGGCGCCCCTCTCTATATCTGCAACCATTATTTTTACATAAAAAAAATTCTAACATAAGGTGAAATGAGCCAAAAATCTAAAACAGTCGGTCGGTCTGAGCCTCAGCTTTAGGTGTTCACAGTCAGAACATGCTAGAGCGCTGTGCATTGATGGGTATCGGTCAAGTGTTTATAGAATTGAGCATGGGAGGAAAGAAAGACTAACGTTAGAGAACTACGAAGAGGCAAAAGCCATACAAAAAAAAAATTACAAAAAAAAAATTAAAATAAAAATCTTTTCTTTTTTGGGGGGGGGGGGGGGGGGGGGGCGCAGTGGTGAATCTCGCCTAGGGCGCCGAATGTGCTAGGTCCGCCCCTGGTCCCAGCTGAAACATATAAAAGGGAACCTGTGTTGAAAAACCATTGTGCCCCCCCCGAGAACATTTTATGCCACCCCACTCATTTGTTTCTGCACCCTGGTCTGGCCTCCACCAACCAACCAGTAGCCAGTGGGGCTTAAGAGTAAGAATTGGGGCAAACATAGACCAATGAAATAAGAGTTCATGAGTCTCTACGACAAAATTGGTTCATGAGATACAAAAATGGGTGGGGTTTAAATGTAGGGATGAGGGTTAAGCGTGGGGCATGGAGTCTAGACCATTGAAAGTAGTAGTCTGTACTGAGTTCATTGATGAGTCTTTATGATGGTGGAAGATATAATAATAATAAATTGTATTTGTATTGCACTTTTCGTTCACTAGGATCCTGAAGTGCTACAGGGTTAAAACATAGTTAAAACAATTATTATTATTATTATTAACATATTCAGCGCCGGGCACACCGCATACTGCCTCGCAGACCTACGCGGCCGTCCCGGATGCGTGAATGTTAAAGGCAACCACCAGGCAGCTTTTCTCTGATTGGCCACAAACCCACGCGGCTAGCCCGCCCCCTTTTGCCGCAAGCGCGGCAGGAACCTTCATGTTCCCTGGTGCAAAATAAATCTGGTAGTTCGTTTATGACGTTAATTAATAATAAACACTGTTAGGACTCTTAATAATAGACACTGTTAGGACTATCTGACTCTTAATAATAAACACTGTTAGGACTATCTGACTCTTACTAATAAACACTGTTAGGACTATCTGACTCTTAATAATAAACACTGTTAGGACTATCTCGATTCACGCGTCACTACTGTAACTAGAAACTGTACATTGTAACGTTATATAATGTTATTTCGCGTCACGCGTCACTGTACATCAGTGGATGCTGACGCCTGACTGATTACTGTACGCTGTAACGTTATATGTTATTTCGCGTTTTTAACGTCAGTCACTGTACATCAGTGTGGACAGAGCTCTCATATTTTGCGAATGTATAAACTATATCTTAAATTATGGCTATGTGTCTAATATGGCTGTCGCTTATCAATGACTTCGCGACAGCCATATTAGACACATAGCCGTAATTTAAGATATAGTTTATGCATTCGCAAATATGAGAGCTCTGTCATTGAAGTGGGTGGTGGCAGCGTAACAGCGTTCACCCTGATGTAAAGTAGCGATTTTTATTGTTTTGTCATGACAAACCAATTACATAATCCAACATATGTGTAAAGAAACAACATATTCCAGTTAACGGTATATTTTTTTAATGATTCATTACGGTATAAATTAGGTTAACTGGAGCTGCGTATTGCTGGCTCTCATATTTGCGAATACAACAGCGTTCACCCTGATGTAAACAAAACAAGTCATTGCGACGGCCAACGGAAGACGGCCCCTGCCGCAGGCGGCGCAACTCTCTGCCGCGCGGCAGCGCGGTCACGTGGCCGCGTGGCCAATCAGAGAAACGCTGAACGAAAGGCTGAACACAAGTTGTTGCCTTTAATATTCACGCGTCCCAGATTCGCGGCCCTCCCCACATCTTCTCCCGTTCTCCCACTCCTCTGTCGGTCTTGTATGACCAATAAAAGCTGTAAAAATGCAAAAAAAATATTATAAAAATAAAAACACATTCAGCGCCAATCACGACTATAGTCAGGTTATCTCGCCATGCGCTGAGCACCAGAACCCCCGAAAACCAGAGTATACTCAGGTTTTCATCGTTTTTTCTTTTATTCTATTTTAATATTCTATACCAGCGGTTCTCAAACTACGGGTCGCGACCCAAAGTGGGGTCGCGGGTAGGTGACAGTGAGGTCATGCATTGGCAACAAAAAAAAACTCTGATGTCTCGCCCCTTCATCAATGGAGGCCGACACACGTATTCCAATACACATCTCACTACACCCTGCACACTTATAATCGCAGGAGGGGGGTCTGGTATTTTGTGTGTAACCTGGACTCGCAATGGATAGGTTTGTTGTCAGAAGCGTTGCTGGTTGGCCGCAATGAAATGGGCTCTGCGCATAACCAGCTGCTATACCACACTGAAGTGAGGTGGCAGAGTATTCGCCTTTGTTAACTCGGAGAAGAAGCACGGATTTTCCTTGCAGACAAAAACAACACATTGGCAGATAAATGTGCTGATAATGAGCTGGAAACTCCGTTAGTGGCACTCCAGGATAATCAGCGGAGATTTGGGGGTATTTACTCAGCTTGATGGCTTGTTGTAGGAACAGAATGGAGGAGGTGCTCAATGATCTTTCGTGAGACGAGCTACTGAAAGTCAAGTTCACTGGACAGGCCCTCGCAAAGCTCTGGATATCAGTCCGGGAACGAGTACCCAGTGTTGTGTAATGCTGCGCTGATAAAGTGTGTCCCCTTTGCATCAACATATCTCTGTGAGGGCGGATTTTCAGAGTAGTAGCGGATCTCTGCCAAAGCGCACATGAGCGCATTTTCTTTTCATGTTCTGGCAACATATTTTGGCTAAATATGGCTTGATTTTTATTTGTCTCGAACATAGAAACATAAAACAAGTTTAAAAAACAAAAAGGTAAATAGTCAAAGACTATTACCATACAATAAGGGCTATATCCACAAAGAATGGATTGCACGGAGCAAGTTGCACCCTTACTTACAATTCATTATGAATTGAAAATGGGGGACCCTGATGTAAACAATAACATTTTCATTCAATCAATCACCGTGCAGATTGATTGATTGAATGAAAGTTTTATTAACAGATTGCAGAATTGGTATAATACAGTACGGCTCAATACACACAATTGTTAAGGGGATGCAGACCAGAGACTTTTGTCTTGTTTACATCAGGGTCCCCCATTTTCAATTCAGAGCAAGGGTGCAACTTGCTCTGTGCAATCCATTCTTTGTGGATCTAGCCCTAAGTGTTCGAGAAGGAACAGGGGGAAGTAAAACAACTTATCAAGCCCTGCCCCTTCCTTACAATATTTGACATTATAATTTAATAAAAATAAAAATAATATAACAAATAATAAAAAATTTAAAATAAGGGTACAGTTTTTTATATATCCAAGTATCCAAATGAGAAAAAATAATAGGCAGTCACATTACTGCTCAAGCTCCTCTCTCTTATATGTGTCCATAAGTGATTGTTTATAGCTACCTTTAACATTCTAGAGTGATACCCCACAAACTGCAATGCACATACTTTTAAGAGTTGTACGTACCGTTGATAACATTGTGCTGTAATTTCATTTTTGAAACAACGTGTGGTTTTATTTTGATATTCCTTATTTCCACGTTGAAATTACGCGATACATTAACACTTTGAGTGCCAACGACGAGATTTCTCGTTAGTTCATGCCAACCGTTGAGTGCCAGAGAGACGAGAGATCTCGTTTTTTAATCGTTATTTTTTTTATTATCGATTTCCATTAATTTTTCATCAATCTAGCCTCACGTTACCAGTGGGGATCTGTCTGAACTCTAACAGGGAAAATACCGCCCCCTATCGTCTCTCCGGATGGTACTGCACCCCTTTGGATTGGATTGAATGAAACGCATGGATAATTTTTTTTACTTGTCAGACATGTAATCCGAGCCTACTGGAGTCATCGCCCACCATCAGAACAGTGGAAAATGTGTGTTTCCAGTACCCAGCGTTGGATCAATAAACGCGATCGATATTTGGAATGGCGATCAGGAATTGGAATAATCTTTTTGGAGAACATCTGATCTGAGGTAAGGAATCTATTTTACCAGTCTTGGGATAATCAGAGCTATTTTCACTTATATATCAGCGTGTGCCATATGTGTGTATGTGTGTGTCTGTGTGTGCGATCAGGAAATAAGATAATCGATTTTTCAGCCCGCTTCTATAGCGTGCATAAGTACACATAATATACTATCGATAATCTAGCATTTATTTGAAAACGATTCATAAATAGGCCGAAAAATGACAACGTGTTTTGTGTATTCCAGTGTATTCCAGTAAAGAACGATTATCACAGAATCTTCTGAAATTTTCTGAAACTTTCAAGAAACAAGCGTTTTTCAAAATGGTATAAAACGGAATGTTGACACTGTTGACTGCAAACAAGTCATTGATAAGCGACGGCCATATTATACACATAGCCATAATTTAAGATATAGTTTATGCGTTCGCAAATATGAGAGCTTTATCATTGAAGTGGGTGGTGGCACGCAACAGGGTTTCCGGGGCACCGTACCCATGGCACTCAAAGTGTTAAGTGTGGGGTCACCAAAAAAAATCCTAAATAAAATGGTAAGTTTGAGAACCCCTGTTCTATACAGTCTCACGGACCTCTGCGTATCATTGGGACTCATTCTGAGACCTCGACATTTCAATGCCGGCCGAATCCTGCTAGTTGGCAGTATCGCCTACCCTTTGAAACCTTATTTCACACTGTATGTGACATTCTACAGATGCAGCCATTAGTTTTCCTAACCATTTTGCCGTGACGAGCGCACGGTTGTCTAACGGCATGGGAATTTATTAGGAAACCAGGCTGCTGTTCTGTTTTATGTCGCCAGGAGGCGCAAAGTCGACGGGCGGCTGTCTGTTGACTTCCTAATCACTGTGCCTTTCTGTTGATAACAGGCGAGCCACTGTCAACGTTGGCACGGCGCAAGACTGAGAGAGACTTGTTTATTGTGAATTGAAAATACGCCGGTAAAGTGGGGAGGGAGACTTGTTTATTCAAGTTAGCTATAATACAGTATATAATATGGCCACCAGACATATTCTCTCCGTGAAATAGCATTTCTCCATTGCGCAAAAAGCAGTTTTCTTTTACTTTGAAAAATGGTCACTTCCGCCTCTGTACCTCACTTTCAACTTTTGGTACTCAGTACTCGGCTATGAATGAAAATACGTTGCTAAGCTAGCAAACATATTTGCATTCCTTATTCAATTCAGTAACGTTATGTTTTCAAAGAGAGGAAATGCACATTCAACGCACAGAACAAAATGCGATGCCATCTTTGGACACAGAATTCGCATACAGGGATTAAGGACATGTCAACAACAGAGGATGGATCTGGAATTGTCATGTTCTATTCGAACTAGGTTTGGTCATTGTGTTTTTTCCCCCTTGTGCATGTTTTGAGTAGTGCACTCATTTTATTTAGCTCGTTCTAGCTTTGACGCTATTGGCTGATTCAGTCATGTGACGCTGCCAGATCAGCTATTCTCATTATCCAGACGGTGTTTTGCCATGAGGTCTGCTCTCAGCTGCAGAACTCTACTATTTTCCAGCTCTGTTTGTGCCTTGGAAATTATTGCTTGTAAGTTTGTATTGTGCAAGCATCATATTGTATTTCATTTATAGATGTGTGAGTCATCTGTGAATGCTCAGTTAACATGTTTGCTTCGTTTTGGATATATTTGTGTTAGCTCCTGGTTAAGTTCAAGTTCTTTAATAGTTGTCATACAGAAGTACAGAATACTTTCATACAAAATGCTTCTTACTGTTACGCTCCAGAGACTGTGCTAGACAAGATAGTATCAAATAACATAATAACATAATATAGCATGAATTTAGAAGAAGAAAATGAGGTCACAGTGTTCGGTATAGACATATGTACAATGTTCTGAGTTACCATATAATATACAATACACAATACTATGCAGTGTACTAATGTACAGTACTATCTAGTGCAAAGCAGAAATGGGATGAGGTACAATTTTAGGTACAATTTACAGTAAGGTGTACGAGTTGTAGTGCAATCCTTCATCCATAAATATAAAGTGTGGGGAGTGGGTGCTACAGTGTGTTTGTTTAAAGTGGGTGTGTGCTATAAGTGTGTGGAGTGGGTGCTACAGTGTGTTTGTTTAAAGTGAGTGTGTGCGTGTGGATGTGTGTGCTATGTGCGTTTGGTGGTTGTTGTTGTGTAGTGTTCATTCATTGTTCGTTTAGCAGCCTGATGGCCTGGGGATAGAAGCTTCTTCTGAGTCTTTCTGTGCTCGCCTTGAGACTCCTGTATCGCTTGCCTGACCGCAGCAGTTCAAAGAGGCAGTTGTTCGGGTGACTGGAGTCTTTAATGATTCTCTTAGCCTTGCCCTTGCAACGCTTGTAGTAAATGTTCTGGAGGGTGGGGAGCCCCCCTCCAATTGTGCGTTCGGCTGAACGTGTCACTCTTTGTAGTCTGCTTTGGTCTTGTGCAGTGCTATTCCCAAACCAGGAGGTGATGTTGCCGGTCAAGATGCTCTCTATTGTACATGAGTAGAAGTTCTTAAGGATCTTCTGGCTGACTTGGAACTTCCTTAGGCGCCTGAGGAAGTAGAGGCGTTGTCGTGCCTTCTTCACAACACTGTTAATGTGTGTGGTCCATGTCAAGTCCTCGGATATGTAGGCTCCGAGGTACTTAAAGCTGTTGACACTCTCAACCAGTGCCCCGTCGATGCTGAGGGGGCTGTAGTCCTTGACCCCCGACCTCCTGAAGTCCACAATCATCTCCTTTGTTTTGCTGACGTTCAGGGAGAGGCTGTTTTCCTGGCACCATCCCGCCAGGACCTTGACCTCTTCCAGGTAGGCCCTCTCGTCGTTGGCAGAGATCAGGCCCACCACCACTGTGTCGTCAGCAAATTTGACGATTGTATTGCTACTCCGCTGAGCCACACAGTCGTGTGTGTACAGGGAGTAGAGGAGGGGACTCAGAACACAGCCCTGGGGGGCCCCTATGTTGAGGGTGATGGATGAGGAGGTGCAGTTGCCTGCTCTCACCACCTGGGGTCTGCCAGTCAGGAAGTCCAAGACCCACTGGCAGAGGTCATAGCCCAAGCCCAGGTCCCTGAGCTTGGCTATGAGTATGGAGGGGACTATGGTATTGAATGCCGAGCTGTAGTCGATGAATAGCATTCTCACATAGTTCCCCTGCCTCTTGTCCAGGTGTGATGCTGCTGTGTGCAGCACATGGGATATGGCGTCCTCCGTGGACCTGTTGGGGCGGTATGCAAATTGCAGGGGGTCCATGTTGATGGGGAGGGAGGAGCAGATGTAGCCCTTTACTAGCTTCTCGAAGCACTTCATGGCTATGGAGGTGAGAGCTACAGGGCGGTAGTCGTTGAGGCAAGCAGGCTTGGATTTTTTGGGTACAGGGATAATAGTGGACTTCTTCAGGCAGGTGGGGATGACAGCCTGTTCTAAGGACAGGTTAAATATGTCAGTGAATACTGGGGCCAGTTGGTCGGCACAGACTTTTAGGACGCGGCCGGGGATGCCGTCTGGACCTGCTGCCTTCCTGATATTCACTTTTTTAAAGGTCCGCCTCACCTCATGCTCTGTTACCCTGAACACTGCGCCTCCATCAGCAGCCGACGCCCCCCCCCCCCATTGCCGAGGCTTGTGAGCTGGTGTTGTTATTACCAGCATCAAACCTCGAATAGAAGGTATTGAGGTCATTTGCTAAGGAGATGTCACTGTTCAGTTTGAGGGAGGCGCCTTTGTAGTCTGTCATCGTTTTGAGCCCCTGCCACATAGCTCTAGAGTCAGCTTGTTCAAACTGGAGTTCAATTTTATCCCTGTAGCGTCGTTTGGCCTCTGACACAGTCCTCCTTACGTTGTATCGCGCCACCTTGTGGTCATTCATGTTGCCTGCCTCTAGGCCGTCGTTGTATGCTTTGGTGCGCTCTCTCAGAGCTTCACGGACGGATTTGTCTACCCAGGGTTTTTGATTTGGGTAAACTTTCATTTTGGTAGTGGGGATTGTTTCTTTCACCCTAGTACAAACATAGTCCAGCACTGTCTCCGTGTAGGCATTAATGTTATCTGTGTCGCGGAACACATTCCAGTCTGTGTTGTGAAACACTGACCGGATCGTATCCTCTGACGTCACATCCCATTTCTGCACCTCTCGCGAGACTACGGGAGTACTTTTAATTCTCTGTCTATACTTTGGTGAAAGAAAAATTGATGCGTGATCTGACTTACCGAAGCCACTATCAGAATGAGCCTTGTAGCCACCTTTAAATTGCGTGTAACAGTGATCTAGGATGTTACCGCCTCTGGTGTTGCAAGTCACATGCTGATAGAAGTCAGGTAATACCTTTCTCAGATTGGCGCTATTGAAATCTCCCAGAACTAAAATGGCGGCGTTAACATTCGCCTCTTGGATTCTATTTACCTCGTCGTGTAGTCTGGAGAGCGCGACCTTGTTGCTGGCTTGCGGTGGAATATACACTCCGACCAGGACGATCGCCGTTAACTCCCTCGGGAGGAAGAAAGGACGACACTTGATGGTTATATATTCCAGTTCTGGGGAGCAGTGGTTGGATAATTCCTTCACGTTAGTTGGGTCACTCCAATTTTTGTTCAACATGAAGGCTATACCTCCTCCACGTTGTTTACCGGATTCTGCTGTTCTATCCTTGCGGTGAATGAAGAAATGATCGGCCGGTTGGATGGCGTGGTCTGGGACTTCTGGCGCCAGCCACGTCTCGATGAAGCAGAGAACGTTACAGTCCCTAACGTCTCTCTGGAATTGAATCCTTGCTCGGATGTCGTCTAGTTTATTGTCTATTGATTGTACATTGGCTAGCAATATACTGGGTAGTGGTGTCCTGTGCCGCCTGGTTCTCAGCCTGTTACGGACTCCAGCTCTCTTTCCTCGCCGTCTGGGTCCTTTGTCCCTGGGGGCGAGATCCGGTCCTGATGTCCTCAAGATCTCAACGGGCCATTGTTGCGGTTCAGAGAGCTGATCCAGAGAGTAATCCAGTCGGTAAGTTTCCCGTAATCCAATGTCTATAAGTGACTGACGGTCATACACATTAATTGCACCTACTGTTGGTACAGACAAAACTCTTAAAACTATAAATATTAACAAAAGTATGCACAGTCTCGACGGAGCGCACAGACAGGCAGCCGGTCGTAGCGGCGCCATCTTTAATACAGCCTACCTGTATTGCTAATGCTATGCTAATCTCAGTCAGCTCAAAGGACTTTCGGTTTCATGTTTTAGTTGAGTGAACTTTGGACATATTGTACTTGTATTGTATACTGTAATGCAATGTCATTGACACCAATTGTGTGATACATATTATTTTTTGTGTATTTCAGTTTTACAAAATTTGTAATGGAGAACAGACAACAGTAAAGACAATCAACTTTGCTCCAGCTTCTGCATCTCCTTTACTCTTGTTCACTACCCGTTGATTTGTGTACAGACACACACTGAGGGCGGAATAGGAATGCTAGCTATCTCTGGATTATGCATTGAAACTTGAAAGACAGTAAATAAACTAACTAATACAACGTTCAAAACTATGTTCCAACTTGTGTATTGTTTTCATAAAATTTTACTAAGATTGTATTTCACACTGAATTAAGCCATACTGATGTCACAGGTGAGCTTGCTAGCCATTAGATTGTTAACATGATATTAACGTTAGATCTATCCGACCAATCAATCAATGTCAGACTATAAAATGGAGTACAATAGGCTCTGAACAGGCTTATTTTCACATTGTCTGTACAGATATAACATTTTCGTGCCATCATATTGGCCTGTGTGCATACAGTTTGCAGCACTGGCGCTGCACATCAACATCATCATCACACATGTCATCAGTGATATTGTGACCCACTCTTCATTATGCTCCCCTGCATTCAAGAGCTAAAGATAAGTCTGAGATACTCTCAAAAAGACTGCACAGGTGAATAAAGTAGAAGCACTTCTTAGTAGTGTAAATGGAGAAAAACCATCAGGATTAGATAACCTAGATGGGAAACTCGGGTATGGTTTCTGGCTCTATTGCACTAAATCAAATCAAATCAAATCAAATTTATTTATAGGGCCCGACAACACTGTCCCCATGGGCCGTACAGGTCTTCTTTAAACAAGTCAAGAAGACAACATAACAATAAGTCAAGAACAGAACAAGAACACCATAGGGTCCAAACATTTTTTAGATGAATGCAAATAAATGAAAGAATGCAAGCACTCCCAGACATACCCCACGCGAAGGTAAGGAAAAACTCACTAAAACCTAACAATAGGGAAACAAAGCTCCACAGGCAATGTGGAGGAGAGAAACCTTAGAAGGGCCGTTCAAGGGGGGATCTCCCTTCTTAGATGTCGGTGATAGTAGTGTTGCAGACGGACAGTTGGTAAGCATGCACTCATGTGTGTGGTGAAACACAGATGAGTGCATGCAATAGCAACTGTACATTTTGAAAAATTAAAGATAGAGCTAATAGCGATAGCAACTGAACATTTTGAAAGATTAAAGATAGAGTTGATAGCGGATCTATTTGAGGCACAGGGGCGGAGCAAGAGGGTCACGTCCTCCCCGTCTTAGTCACGGGACATTCAACACTCCGGTCGTTGCTCAGGGACAGCCGGAGACAGGGGGAAGGGGGGTGGCGCAGAGAGGGTCGCGAACTCCCCGACATCGTCGCGGGACATCCGGCACTCCGGTCACCACTACGAGACCTCCGGAGACAGGGGGGCACGCAGAGGGGGTCGCAATCTCCCGGCCTTCGTCACGGGACGTCCAACACTCCGGTCAACACTCCAGGACAGCAAGTCATAGGAAGACAGGGAGACGGGACAGGCGTTAGACAGCTCATGAGATTGTAGTAGGCGGACATAGCAATAGATACAAGTGGTAGGCATATATGTGAATGGAGTAGATATATGAAGTAAGCGTATTATGTGAATAGAATAGAAGTACTTAACCCAGCAATGAAACCGCGTTGACTGTTAATCTGTTAACAGTCTGTTAATCAGTTGACAGGACCACGGACAGACGGCGGTGAATAACTGATCCAAGGCCTCGGAGGTGCATGTAGAGCAGTCACTACAAGCTTGGCCAAGACCCCGAGGCATCCATCACCTTGGTCAGCGCCAGGAGACGGGTACTCAGAGAGAAGGGGGAGGGAGGGGGGGGGGGGGGGGGGGGGAGAGGGGGGGGGGGGGGAGAGTTAGAGAGTTCCCATGTTTGTGGTGCTGCAAAGGAGCAGACATGTAGTACCCTGTAGTGCCATGTAGTACCCCGTAGTGCCATGTAGTACCCTATAGTACCCCATAGTGCCATGTAGTACCCCGTAGTATCCTGTAGTACCCTGTAGTGCCATGTAGTACCCTGTGGTGCCTTGTGGTACCATGTAGTACCCCGTAGTGCCATGTAGTTCCATGTAGTGCCATGTAGAGCTATGTAAGCCATGTAGTACCCTGTAATGCCATGTAGTACCCTGTACCCTAACTAAACTACCCTATAGTAAACTACCCAGTGGTACCATGTAGTACCCTGTACCATAACTAAACTACACAGATTAATCTAAAGGTCAGTCCCCGACCAGGTGAGATCAAGGTAGGTTGAAGGAGAGAGAGAAAAGATGAGTCTTAAGCAGGGATTTAAAAGCTTCGACAGAGCAGGCGCCCCTGATGACGGCAGGTAATTTGTTCCACAGGTAGGGAGCGCGGTAGACAAAGGCTCTGTGGCCGGCGGATTTCTTTTTAACCCTAGGGGTCGATAGAAGCCCCGCATTTTGTGAGCGCAGAGCACATACCCATATGTCATATTTTTGTATCTAAGTTTACTGAAAGGTGTATGTAATAATAATAATACATATATTTTATATAGCGCTTTTCCAGATGCTCAAAGACGCTTTAATATGTGTGTCCATTGGCATGGAAAGCTGCAAAAGTTATTCCACTACCCAAAAACAAGAAGGACATGTTTTCAGGTGCTAATAGCCTCCTATCAGCGTTCTTCCAGTGCTGAGCAAACTCATGGAAATAATTGTGTTTGACCAGGTTTCATCTTTTCTTTCTCCTAACAAACTCAACTCTGAATTTCAGCATGCGTAAAAAAAATATCACTCCACAAGTACTGCTTTAACACAATCCCGCCCAACAACGTATATATCCATGTTTTGAATCCATGCTTAAAGGACAGAGGACGGATATATCCGTGGCAAGGTTGTTTTGGCTTTTATTCCATTTTAATAACCTATTCAAGGTCGCCGAGCGGCACTGCAGATGTACCATACTCTTTGAATTTGAGAAAGTGCATTACCGGCCAGATCCTCTTAGGGGCGCTGTATCGATAATGCAGTGTTCCCTGTGGCAGAAGCTGTCTTTTTTTTTCTGGATTTCTAATGTAGTTTTCTACTCACCTGAAGCGATTGCTATTGCCTGTTGCACGGAATACGTTTTGGATCACGGATTTCACTATGCAGTAAGGGGATATATCATCAGCCAATGGACATATCGATCTACCAGATGGCGATCGATAACTGGGAAATGCTCGGGGGGATCCAACCGGCTCATGGTAAGATCCTTTTCACATAAATTACATGCTGAACAGAGCTTGTTATGATACTCAACCAGGCGAGTATTTCATGCATACATGCTTGAGGATCGTACCGATCATATGCAGTTTGAGTTTTAACTGTAGTTCTGTATAACGGAAATGCCATTGGATATAACGTTAGTAGCTATTATCCCTTTATCCAGCCTTCCAGGAAATATCCTAGTCGGAATCCCTTATAACGCTTATATTCACGGCGCTATGAAATGAGAACGTATTGATGATTTTTTTTCCCTTTAAGCCATTTTGAAGGGACGGTTTATGGTCTCAATTGACAATGAGAATGGACAGATAGCAATACTATAAAGTATATATTTAGATCTACAAACAGCCCCACGGACTGTGCAAGTCTGTTTACATATGCTGGTAGTCTAGAGTGATATTAGATGCATCCCAGTGGCCGCCAATGTGTTAATGCAGATGACTGATCAGTGGATGAGTGATATAGATAGGAAAATGATTGTGGGTGCTGTACTACTTGATTTTAGCACTGCATTTGACCTAATAGATTACAATATTCTCTTAATGAAACTGGCTGCTTATGGTTTTAATAATTTGACTCTTAACTTAACCACTGCCCAGCAATCTGGTGAAGTGCAGCAAAAGAAGATCTAAAAAAAACTTCAGATTGTGCAGAATAGAGCAGCTCGTCTCGTTCTATGAGAACAGGTGTAGACCAAATGCATAGGGATCTTTCTTGCGTGGTTGAAAGTAGAGGACAGATCGACATGCAGCCTACTAACACTATTCAGAAATATAACTGTGTCTAAACAACCAAGCTGCCTGTACTAAAAAATAACCTTTTCCCAAGACAGACATGAGCACAGGACAAGACAAGGTACCATGGGCCATGCTTCAATTCCTCTACCGAGATCAAATGCAATGAAAATAACTGCTATGTATAGGGCCATCTCACAGTGGAATAGGTTGCCATAATAGTAATTATGCAATTACTCAAGCAACAAGCAAAGAGGGCTTTAAAAAACAAGTAAAGAGGTTATTTTTGGGTACAGGCACAATGCTTGACATATAACATTTTATTATTATACATTTTGTAATATTTTGATATAATGCTAATGTAATGAGTTGGGTTGGATGGGTGTGGGGGGTTGTTTGATTATGTTATGTATAGTGTTTCGTATGTTTTTTATTGTTGGTTTTTTGTTTGTATTTATTGTTTTCTGATATTGGAACAACTCTAATTTAATGACCATATATGGTTGATTAGGGGCGGTTCTGTATGCAAATACTTCGCTTCGTGCAGGAGCATAGACGGTAAGAACAATTGGTATTTATCAACACGGAGTGAGTGTACGAGCCAGTACGACATGTGCGTAGAGACATTCTAATTTAATGTTTAAATCATCAACTATCCAGTTAATTTTTATAGTGTAACGTTTGGCTATGTTAAATCATTGAACGTAGAGAGAGAGAGAGAGAGAGAGAGAGAGAGAGAGAGAGAGAGAGAGAGAGAGAGATGAGAGAGAGAGAGAGAGAGAGAGAGAGAGAGAGAGAGAGAGAGAGAGATAGAGAGAGAGAGATAGAGAGAGAGGGGGGTGGGGGATGGAGAGAGAGAGAGAGAGAGAGAGAGAGAGAGAGGGAGAGAGAGAGAGAGATAGAGAGAGAGAGAGAGAGAGATAGAGATAGAGAGAGAGAGAGAGAGAGAGAGAGAGAGAGAGAGAGGAGAGAGAGAGAGAGAGAGAGAGAGAGAGAGAGAGAGAGATAGAGAGCATGCATTAGAGATTTCAAACTCCTGAAATAATTTTAAAACACAGGTGTAGTCGGAACATAATAGTGATGGTGTACAGAAGGGCAATGTGTGGAGTGTATGTGTGTGTGTGTGTGTGCCCACAGTCAGACAGAGCCTGAGAGAGAGAGAACGAGTGATAGCAAGATAAAGAGCATGCATGGGAGAGAATGAGAGCGACAGAGCAAGATAATAGTGTATAATAGTGTAATAGTGTACTCTCTATTAGGGCTCAGGGCTGACCCCTATTAATCTATTAGTCGACTAATCGGTCGAAAGGAGCCGTAGTCGACTGGCCAACCTCTTAGTCGAATATAATAAAAAAAAAAAATGTTATCATTCTTTCCAAAAGAAAAGAGGCCTAGAAGCGTGGCTAACGCTAATGGCACGCATACCAGAGGCTAACTGCCTACGAAAACAGGCACAGAGGCACTGAAAGAGGATTTCACCCATCTAATGAACACACTAGACTAGACAAATATCAAGATGTATCCATCAGTGGACCAATTGCATGATTTTGCAGAGGACAAGAAGCCTTCAGTCGACTCCTTCAGACATTAAGCACCCCCCACAGCCCAAATGGAATGATACAAAATTAAAAATTAAAAAGTTTAAAAATATTATACTTTTTTTTTTCTTTTTTTTTGTGACCAATAGTTGACTAACGGCAAATTTTGGCCAATCCTAGTCGACCATCCAAATCCTTAGTCAGGGACAGCCCTACTCTCTATACATCTATGCATGATGTGTGTGTGTGTGTGTATGTGAGAGTGACTGTGCAGTTTCCATGTCAAGTAGGTGTGTGATTAAATATTAGTAAGGATGTGTGTGTGTGTGTGTGTGTGTGTGTGTGTGTGTGTGTGTGTGTGTGTGTGTGTGTGTGTGTGTGTGTGTGTGTGTGTGTGTGTGTGTGTGTGTGTGTGTGTGTGTGTGTGTGTGTGTGTGTGTGTGTGTGTGTGTGTGTGTGTGTGTGTGTGTGTGTGTGTGTTGGGCTGTGCCCATATCTATGCACGTATGTGTGTATGTATATGACGTGAAGTGCTAATAACAGACCTTTGTGGTTTCTTGTTTTGGCCACCATGTTGCTGACACATTCAACCTCAGCACCTCCTCATGCCACAGGAGGCGGGGGAGGCTGGTGGGTGGAGGGGGGGTCACTGACATGTTGGCAATGGTGAGAACTTCCTACGTTCGTGTCAGCCGGGAGAGTGTAGCGCTTAATCGACACCTCCACCCACGGGCCCACATTTAATTGGTTGCACTTTAAACGCGGCCAAATCATCATTAACGGCGCTAATTGAAGACTCACAAGTCCGTATGAAACCATATAAGTCAGCTGTAGAGCCGATGTCTACATCAATGGAAGTGTCAACGTTTAGCCTGTACATCACCTACAGGTACAGAAGTATGTACGCACTCCAACACTTGTATGAAATCTAGATAATGACATTGAAACGCAATCGTTCATCTGAAAACGTACAGACTTAAAACTGTTGAAATCTCACATGAACTCGCAGACAAGTGTGGTCCTGTATTCACATGAATGCACAGCACACACACACACACACACACACACACACACACACACACACACACACACACACACACACACACACACACACACACACACACACACACACACACACACACACACACACACACACACACACACACACACACACACACACACACACACACACACAAATATCTTCCTTGAGTCAGCTGATGAATAAGAGATTGCAGGGTACTAAAAATGGCATGTGGCATCATATCAGAAAGGATTATAAGCTCTCTCTCTCTCTCTCTCTCTTCCTCTCTCTCACATACCCAGGGCCGAGGGATTGCACTGTTTTTTCTGACGAGATGCCGGCGCAAATAGCTCTGAAACACAGTTTGCTATTCACAAAGGAAGCGCAACGGGTGAAATGTGGTGGTAATTGTGTTTCAATCAGCATTGCGTCTCGGTGTGTCGGTGCAATTTGCGGGGATTTAAATGAGGTAATATGGGCGGAACATGTGCCCCTTTCTATGCAAATGAGCCTTGTCAAAAAACACTCCCAACTCACAAAGGCCGGCGCTAACTGCCATGCTCAGTTAAAGAAACGCTCTTTACATCTTCAGAGATCTGGTGCAGCGCATCTATAAAGGGGCGTCATTGGCAGCGTCACAGGTGATCATGGCAGCAGTAATTGTTGCCAGACGAAGGCATCGTAATGCCAGGCGTGCCCGTGAAAGATTAGGCTTGTTTGAGATTGGCTAGCAGTTTTGACTACCGCCTTGCCAAGCGCATTGCATGCCGGTTAGAATGTCGTCCAACTTGCTCTGGAAATCTGACTAGGCGAGCCGCGGAAATCTCACAGGAGCAAGGCACACACAGACTTCAGGGCTAGGCGACGCAGTACCTCTCACCCGACTGCTCGATGCAATGCATGATGGGAAATGACTTGCTCTCATCTGCACAAAGCGCCCATTGGCTCAGAAAAGTTGTCACAAATATTTTTATTATTCAGATCAGATTCATATTATTATTGGATACAGGAGTTTGTGTACCAAGAGCTTCTTCAAATAACGTCTATCTTATCCATCATTATTCCAAGATAAACTTCATGAACTGTCAGACAGACACCAAATAATTTTTATCAGAGTACTGACATTCACAATTGAACGCTTTACACATTCCTCATTATTGCTGTCTTAATAACCATCTATGCAATGGAGTTTATATCAAAATATCAATATCAACCCCCCTGAACAAATAGTTGGTGATTGCTTCAAGTAAATTCTACAGACGGACTGTTTCTATCATCGAAATTAAATAATTATAATGATAGTAAATATGACAATTACGTTTTGCATTTATAGTCATGACTCAATGAGCAATCTGAGCATTACCGCTCGTATGTATACTTCACTAAGCCGTCTGGATCACCTGCCGTTTAACCAAATCGCGCGATATAGTGAAATAGACTAAGAATAGATTAACGAATTCCATACTGAATACTGTATCCTGCACACACACACACACACACACACACATACACACACACACACACACACACACACACACACACACACACACACACACACACACACACACACACACACACGCACACACATGCACGCTCCATAGCGCGACAGCGATTTGCGACTCCAGATGATAATAATAATAATAAACGAAGACTTGATTCACATCAATTTGTGAATTTGTGAACGTGAACGCGATATCTGTGAGACTAGGCGAGCAGGCTATACGACAACTCTGAAGTGTTCGACTTTCTGACTCCTCCCCCGGCTGTAATTGGCTACTCTCGCTTGTATTCAAGGCGAGCCGAAAGTAATCTCAAACAAGCCTATTGTCATAAGATTACTCTTACAACAACCACCTTGGAAGGTCATAAGAGACGACAATTACCCCGTTAATAATAATAATAATAATAATAATAATAATAATAATAATAATAATAATAATAATAATAATAATAATAATAATAATAATAATAATAATAATAATAATAATAATAATAATAATAATAATAATAATAATAATAATAATAATAATAATAATAATAATAATAATAATAATAATAATAATAATAATAATAATAATAATAATAATAATAATAATAATAATAATAATAATAATAATAATATATTTGATTTGTAGGACGCTTTATAGTTGTGGAGCAAATCTGAAAGCGCTACACAAGAACATAAAAACTAGCAAGAGAGTAAAAAAAATAAAGACTATAAAATAAGCAAGACTAAAACTAGTAAGGAGTAAAAAGAACACTAAAACTAGTACAAGAGTAAAAAAAAACATAAAATAAGAAGGGCTAAAACTGGTAAAAGAACATAAAATGTGTGGAGCTAAAACTAGATAAAAATCAACAAAAGGCTCTATTAAAAATAGGGGGTTTTGAGGCCCTTTTTAAAAGCATCCACAGTCCGTGGTGCTCTCAGGTGGTCAGGGAGAGCATTCGACAGACAGGGAGTGGATGAGCAGAAAGCCCGATCTCTCATGGTGCAGAGTTTGGCCCTTGGGCACTGGAGGAGGTTTGCCTGGCCGGAGCGGAGATGTCATGAGGAGGAGAGGAGTGAGGGGTGATGAGTTATTTAAGGTAGAGGGGGGGCGTTTCCGTGGAGGCATTGGTGAGTGAGCAGGGAGACTTTGTACTCGATCCTGAGTACAGTGAAGGGACTTGACCCTTAACGCACGCAGTTAAGGGTGCTATTAGCGTGCAATTTCTTTTTTTGAATTCGCCCCCCACTATTTTCCTAAAGCCAGATCGGTAGAGAAACCTGGAAGGTGTTCCAAACCACCAAACCAGCCAGATCTCCACTTAGCCAGGCATGTCAGATGGTCACACCACCAGTGTTTTCTATAGGCTTCATCATCAGACAGGCAATAAATAGATCTTCAAAACTGCTGACACAATAATATTGCAGTGCAAATAGGGGTTGGGTAATGATTGATCATGTTTGGGATCATATGGGGATGAAATTATGAAATTATTAAATCAAACTTCAATCAATATTGGTTTTGTTTGGTCTTTTGCTTGATATCACATATTACATTATCATGCAGTTCAAAGTGATGAACAGCAACTGGATTACCGGTATTATGATATATCCTCAAACTTGTGAACGTGATTGAAATTTGTGGTGCACATTCATGACCCATAGAGGAATAAGATTATTGAATGTGATGACCCCATGACCGTTCCTCTAGTGCCACCATCAGGCCATCAACTTAATTTTTTTTATTATTAGTTATTATCTCCTGATCCATTAGTCATTCAGTCACGAATTACTAACCATGTTGTAATTTCCACCATACTTTTCCCTTCCAAACCTAACCTGCTTTGTGGCATCTGGGGACTAACATCTGTAAATGTGGCATTTAGATATAATATGATAATAAATGATAATAACCATAATGACCACAAGATCCAATACAATTTCTGAAAAACACATAATAATAATAATAATAATAATAATAATAATAATAATAATAATAATAATAATAATAATAATAATAATAATAATAATAATAATAATAATAATAATAATAATAATAATAATAATAATAATAATAATAATAATAATAATAATAATAATAATAATACAAATAAAAAAACATAGTTGGGATTAGGGGCATGGTCAAAAGGTTGATTGAGAATTCAGGCTGTTTGGGGATATTAATGTCTAGTTTATCTTGTGATTTTGCATATGTGAACAGCTATTGTGATATACATATCGATATTGGAATAAGTGCCAGATGATTATAGTGATATTAATTTAATCTTTCATGTCTCTTCCATTGTAACAGCATGTGGATCTCCTCTCCTAGCCATCTCTGCATTGTGTATTGTTTTGTATTATGGAGGCAATCGTTCGGTGAAATTATCACTCTCATGTGCTTAATGGCTGAAACCCTATCTATTCTCCCTGTGCATTCGGAATAACGTATGTTGAAAGTCCAAAAATAAAAATAAAAAAGGATGTTTATTTACCATAAACAAAGGTTCTCATACAGAATAAAACAAATTGAAAGTCTCTCTTTGGACGCCACGGACTTGAGCATCGTTTGATCCTACCACGCCATATTATAGCTATGGATACAATACTATGGCCCATTTGACATCAACTATCTATCGTTCAATATGTGAAAAATAATACATTTTTTCATCAATACTTTCCTGTGTTATACCGTGGTGAATATAAGTATCGTTTTAGAGTGACGTCTAATCCCAGAAAACGACGATATGCAGCAAAACGTGAATTTCACTAAAAGCGTTGCCGTTTCTCGCCTGGACACGCTACTATTTCCAATCAAATGTATATAATAGGTATTATGTTTCATCATGAATGCATGAAAGGGGGGGGGGGGGTCGTTTTTTGATGCTTTAATCGTCACCAACGGCATACGTTGTGGAGTAACGTTACACACACACGTTGCGATCGAGGTGAAATCATGGTTGGATCAAAGCAGGATTGATATCATTTAGCCCTTACCTTCACTACCTTTAGGTACCCCAAAAAGAATATTCCAATTGTCTGATCGCGAGGGAAAGTATTGGTGTCCGTCGGGGGCATTTGACGCTGCTCAATGGGATCGGGATACCCCACTCGCCTCGCCTGACGAAGAAAAGTGCGCCCGGAGGCGTGTAGTCTTTTTCCAACGGAGTTGCAGTTTTCCGCGATTTGATTGGCCACTGACGTTTCTCTCAGCGCCAATCGCGTGACGCCTAGTTCTATCACTGGTTAAGCTTGGCGACTCTTTTGAAGTTGGTTAAGGTTAGAGTTTGTCTTAGAGCAGGGTGATAGACCACCAGCCCTGATTCCAAACTCTAAACGTAACCAATTTCGAAAGAGTCGCCAAGCTTAACCAGTGATAGAACTAGGCGTTAACTAGCTACATTAGCAGGCTGTTAGAGGCAGAAATAGGTGTAACCCGATTGGCACAGAGAGAAACGTCAGTGGCCAATCAAATCGCGGAACCCAAACGCGGAACTGCAACTCCATTGGTAAAAGACTACACACCGCCCGGAGACATTTGATCGTTGCACAGGCCAAGATATAAGGTTTCAAAGGGTGCTCGATACTGCCTCCTGGGAGGATGCGGCCGGTATTGCACGTTGGTGATCTCAGGATGATTCCCCATGTTAACCCATAGTCTGTGTGCCTGTAATGAATAGAAATATCGAATAAAAGAAATAACGATGAAAACCCGACCATACTCGGGTTTTCGGGGGTCCTGGCGCTCAACGCATGGCGAGATAACCTGACTATCCTCGTAATTGCCGCTGATTAAGTTAAAAGGTTAAGAAACTAAATTAATAAGGTCTATCTCTTTTGGTTGTACGGCCTGTTCTCTCCTATTTATTTGCTCCCCCCCCCCCCCCCAATAGGAGGGTTGGCTCCGCTCTTCCCCTCTCTGTATGTCTGTCTGTTCCGGTAGCGAGAAACAACTGAAATGTAATAAGCGATCTACCACTGCCTTTCTGTAATTTGTTATCTACCCTTCTCGTTACCTAGGCAACAGCTGTCTCTCTGTATGTTCAGCCTTGCCCCTCCCCCATTTGGGCCTCTGTCTGTCTGTATAACGTAGTTTTATCTCTAAAAGAATGTTGGCCTTGAGCTTTGTGCAACTCTCTCCTCACAGGCACAGCTGTCAACATGTGAAATGTGTCTCTCCAAACACAAGACCACTTTTCCTGTAATCATAATGAAAACCAGTCATATCTTTCACTGTCCATGTCTTGCCAGCGGTTGAGCGCCACTATGCAGTGTCATGAATGAATGAATGAATGAATGAATGAATGAATGAATGAATGAATGAATGAATGAATGAATGACTTTATTTGACAATATAAAAATAAACATGTGACAGAAGAGCACAGTCGGGATATACTGCCAAGGATGAAACACAAAAAAGCTCAGAGCTTATTTCCATTGTGGTCCTTGTAGGGTGGTGGGGGAGTGTGATGCTTAAAACATGCATCATACAAAACGTGACATCACAACACATCACATATACCATTTAACATTTATATACATGAAAGGGTGCCTTAAGCTAAGTGTCTAGGTCAGGGGTCTCAAACTCAATTTACCTGGGGGCCGCTGGAGGTAGAGTCTGGGTGAGGCTGGGCCGCATCAAATATTCCACAAAAAAAGGGTTTAAACTAAAGTATTAAAAAAAAAGTACAACTGATCCAATCTTCTCACAAACTAACTAAAACCTCACAAACACCAGCAACTGAGCATTCTCAGTGGTGTCAGTGGACTCATCCACAGCTATGGAAATGCTCTGTGCATTTTTTTTTTCTATCACAAAGCTATTTAATCAAATCATCAGCCAGTATTTCAGTTATTCTGGTTGCTGTGCTATCTGAGGAGGATTTGCTTTTGTTTGCCTTCAAACATGGTATCCATCACTTCAGTCATACATTATTTTATTATTTATGCATCAGAGAATGGCTTCTTGTGTTTAGCCAACACCCATGCCACTGAGTGAGGACTTTGTTGCTTTTTCTCATTGTGACATAGCTTTAACAATAATTCTGCTTGCAGCTTGATATGATTTCATTCCATTTATTTTTGTGGTTCTTAGCACTGAATTCTGAGGAAAGGCTGCATCAAAATAACTGTGTTTTCACAAGAGCTACCGTTTCTTGGTGCTGGGAGGATGCACGCATATGTTTCAGTCCATGCACCTTTGAATTGCAGCTATTTTCACTGTCGACTTTTCTTTTACTTTCTTTGAACATGCCACATTTTTCTACTAACTGCCTGCTGGCGAAACTAGGCTACTAGCTACATTTATCTCACGGGGATACAACTGGGAACGAGTACCTGCAGATTAGACCACATGTCGATGCGCTGTCAACTCGCTCTGACTGGGACCTGTTGAAAGACAACACGCATTCCCCGTGAAGACCCGCCCTACTCTGCTCTGATTCGCAGACTGTGGGGGGGGGGGGGGGGGGGGGGGGGGGGGGAGAAACGCTGACGGGACGCTGAATGTGATTGGACCAGAGTAGACAGACACAGACAGTGGAGCAGTGCTTGCAGAGGAGATGAGCGGAGAATTTTGAGGATGCCTGCCATACGCACTGGATATATTTTCCTTCCACACGGAATCACGTTTCAACCAAGTCACTAACGTAACGTTGCTGCCATGAGCCTGCACTATGGTAGCCTACAAGTGATAAAATAAATAAAACATCCAACTTGCACAACGACGCGACAAACAGTTGCGCGTGGGCCGCACTAACACTAAACGTTGATGTCAAGTAGGGGGCCACAAAATATCATCCAGTGGGCCGCAATTGGCCCACGGGGCGCGAGTTTGAGACCCCTGGTCTAGGTCAAGTATAGTCCCTTTTGAGCCATGTCTTCAGGCTGGACTTGAATCTAATGGCATTGTCTATGATTTTCAGTTCACTGGGCAGACTATTCCAATAGACAGCTGCTGAATACAGAAAAGACTCCTTCCCCATACAGCTCCTGAATCTGACTGGCACAAAGTCAGTTGAGCTGCGCCTAGTTTGGTATGCATGGGTGTCTCTGATTCGGTTGAAGTAGTTGTTAAAGTACACTGGCACTACCCCGTGCACTATTCTGTGAACTAGGCACATCCCTATCTGGTTTACTCTGTCTTCCACCTTAAGCCATCTCATGATCTCAAAGTGAGATGGGTCAAGGTGGGTTCGGGCAGGTAGCCTTAGTATTACCCTGATTCGCTTTGTCGTATATTTCTAAATGAAAACATGAACATAGCAACTGTACAAAATGATACTGGACGAAAATGCTGTTGGTAAACTGTAAAGGAGCGACCGGGGCTCCAGGGGAAATGGTGTCCGTTAGCACCAGGCCTACAGAGGGTAGAGGCAGGTTGACTCCCCAGAAACAGATGGCTGACTTTAAGATAATCAATGACCCCTCAAGACTATATTGAGGTAATCAGGAAAGGAGTTGGTATTTTAGTGTACTGGCCACTGTGAGAAACCCTCCCCCTGTCAAATAGCTCCGCAAGGCCACAGAGGTCACTAAACCAAATAGCCTTGTATACGTCAAACAGGAGACCATTTGGCATTCTCCCCCACCTAGATTTGAGATAGAGATTGAGAAAAAACCCCGTTCCCAACAGCACTTTCTAAAGGGAAGTGGTGACAGCTGGCACACAAGGCCTAAAGATAGTAGAAAAACCGTTGACCCTGTCTAAACCTCCCCCGGGCCAACAAACACATTCTGCAAGCACAAGCAGGAGGATGTGGCAGAAAAGGACACCAGTCACCCATTAACTATAGACTAAGTAACAAGTTAACCAGGAGTAAGACAGAGGTAGTAAATAAGGTTAAAGAAAAGGTTACTACTAAGAGAACAGACAAACCATCAGCAGGATGGAAACATTTAATAAGGCAATTTCATAAGTTACATGTAGGCATAACTCTTAGAACAATTAGAATAACTTAGTCACAATAAAGAATAGAAACTCTTAAATACTAGAAGGTAAAACTATACAAATATTGGTCATCAGGAAATAAAGTGTTCTATTAAAGGACGGAAATATGGTTTGTTGTCAGGACACAGAGTAGCCTGTTTCTTATTTAGACTGTGTAAAACATTGTGTCACAAGAACAGTACGACGTGTCACTCATTAAAGGACCCCCTAATAAGGTAATGGCTAAACTGCTAAAACGGGCAGACAGATTCTATGGTGAAACGTTGTGTCAGCATACGAGGCTGACGTGTCATCGAGCAAGGAGATCCGTTAGCCAATGAGAAGACCGCTAGAGTCTTTGAGACGTAACAGTACGTTTCAGAGACTCGACCACGGGGGGCTGGGTCTTTTCTCCTATATAAGACAGGCATGAAATAGGAGACAGGAGAAGCGCTGACACACTCAGAAGACACAGACCCGGGGACACACCCGGAGAGAGGAGACAGGAGACGGAGAAGGATCCCTGGAGAGCAGAGCCTGAGACACAGCCAGAAGGGAACCTGGGGACTGAGAGACAGACCTGGAGCGCTGAAAACCTCCACCGACAGAGGGAGACTCGCCAAGCCGGCTACGGGAGAGCCGATGACACAGAGAGCCATTGAGACCAGATGACCGAGCCGAGGTTCATAGCAGACTCCGCCGATACGAAATCGAGCGCTCCCTGCCTGATCGGCGAGGAGACCAGGTTGCCTTGACAACCAGACCAGCGAACCACGAGAGAGAAGGCGCGTGTTGGCCTGGAAACCAAGACAACAACCAGCGAACAGCACACAAGAAGAAAACTCTGGTTGGCCCTAGCTGATCGGAGCATGGACAACAGCCACATGAAAGAGACAATTAGATTTGAACCAAAGAGACGATGTACTTGTTTTTGATTCCTAAGCTGTAGTATTAATAAACACAGCCAGTTATTTTGACCACTTTGTCAGCAGTCTCTCCTTACTTGAACCGAACATCTGAGAACTACCTAACCAATGCAGGAGAAGGGTGATATAGAAAACTATACGATCAATGAACTTAGATAGAGATAAATGAAGAACAGAAAGATACTTCAATTGGTCCGTGACCCGTGCTACATTCGACCAGAACCGGTTGGAGACGACGGAAAGCTACTTCTGGAAGATGGACCTCGTCGACGCCTCTACGACTGAAATGAGATAATCGTCACCACTTCGACAGGCCAGCAGGACTAGGTAAGTAGTGATGGCGTTTAAGATTGGTAATGGTCGAAGCAGTCTCGCATTTTGGGGTTGCTATTGCATTAGGTAGAAATGAGATGGATCAGGTTATGTTGGTGTTGGAGGAGTACCGGGGTCCAGGGTTCACAACCTGGCTCTGGTCTCAGTCACACGCCGGCGCTGCACTTAGGAAGCGTAGGGGATGGGGGTGTTCGGTTAGGTACAATGCCGAGTGAGGAGAGGAAATAGATGTCTATATTTAGTTAGCTTAGGGGGATAGGCTAGGGATAGGTAAAATATTTGAGGGGACCGGCGTGGAAGCGATAGGACGGGGATTAGTCACAGATAGCGGGACGTGGGACTGTGAGTGACGGGGTGGTTCATTAGAGGGTAAGGTAAAGAGTTTAATGAGAGAACCGTGGTGTAGTACAGGGGTAGCCTGGTTCCGCGAAGAGAACAGAGAACGGAGTGTAGGGTACTGAGAACCGTGGTGTAGTACAGGGGTAGCCTGGTTCCACGAAGAGAACAGAGGACGGAGTGTAGAGTACTGAGAACAGAGTACAGGGTACGGATAGCATAGAAACAGAGAACAGAGTGATGAGAAGAGGATAGGGTTCGGGCTAGGATGCTATAGAAGCCACACTTAGAATCGGTACGACGGAGTAATGGACTTTGGAAGACGTTCCATAAGCGAATTACCAATTCTAATCCGACGTCATTTAGGCTCAGATTGGCTAAGGTCGATATCTGAAGAACATCAGCCGCGTGGAGGAATGAGGGAATGTAGAAGGAATCAAGCCAACAAGGGGATCTACGGGTAGCGGGGAGTACGGTCGAACACACGATTTGGCCATATAACACTCCGATACAAGCCAACAAGGGGCGCTATTAAAACTCTTCACGGGCTACTATACATGAATGGAGTGGGTTTTCTCAGGGGTATAGCAAGTCGGACTCAGTAGATATATGAAGCACTTTGGAAGTAGATACTGCACATGTGATTAGAACATAGGAGGATATTGTGTGAAAAAAGCGAGCAAATGCGTTTAGGATGGATGCGCGCTAATGAATGGTATGCTTATGAATGAGACATTGTTTTGCTAAGTATATGTGTTTAAATGGATGAATGTTAGGAGCTCTGAGTGAATGCCAAGGTATTTTTTGTATTATTATGAACCAGGTGGCCAAGGCTGCAACGGGGAAACCGCACCCCTGTCTGGGAAGAGGCGTTTATTTAGCTGCCAGTGTTAGCTGGCGCGACGGGACTAGCGTGTGGTCGCTGTGTTGCGTTGTCGAGTGAATTGAATGAATGGCATGTGTGATGGAACCTAGATGATGTGAAGTGTGCGTTGAAATTTTTCAAAACGGTGGTGTGGAAGTCTAAAAGTAATGTAGTAACGATCAAAGAAAACTGGGATTTTGGAGCTGATGACGTCACTGGGAGCGTCGGAGCTTGGGGTGCGTTTGATATACTGTGTATTTCGGTCAGGCGGGGCCAATCGGGCGAGCGTGCTAGAATAAGGATAATGATATATGTTCTGTGAACGGGGGCTAAATAGGATTAAAGTTATGTTACGGGGGAAAGCAGGGGTTGTGTAAACGTCGCGATGTGTTGTGCCGCTCGGATCAACAGGAGACTGGGCCGTTTAGGAGGAGTGATGTTGGATGCTAAGCTAAGCTAGTAAGAGCTAGCGGTACTAAGCTAACGAAGCTAAGATGCTAAGCTACCTGTGCTAACAATATAGCATGATTGGACTCTCGGGGAATCTCGCGTGTTGCTACTCTTTGGTGGCTGGGCGGGATCTTAGAGGGGCGGAGGACAGGGACTTCCGGTGTAGGGGATTCTGGGTATTGTAGTTTTGTGGTTTGAGGTGGGACGTCAGGTTGACGTCTTGGTGTGGTGTTACCGTTACGTAATGACGCGCTTGCGGGGGAGGCGTGGGCGCCTCCTACAGGAAGTGGTGAGTGCTGTGGTGCGTTGGTGATGGACGAGACGTTCCAGCGGAGGGCAGTGTTGCCTCTTTTATAGTTTCACCTTTACAGGTGGAACGAGGTGCAGTAAGCAATAGAGAACAGTTGTGATTATTATAGGTTTTGAGTAGCGACCATTTGTGGGGATTTGTAAATTCATTATATTTCGGTTTTTTCAGTTGTTGATGATGAAGGTGTATACTTGTTTGATTATAAATCTGTATTTGTTATGGGCCAAGTATGGTTGAAGTGAGAGCAGCTGCGTTTTGTGATGGGATTTGGCGTGAACCCCCCCCCCTTTTTCCTCTGTCTCTTCCTTCCTCGTTCACACTCTCTCCCTCCCTCCCTCCCTCCCTCCCTCCCTCCCTCCCTCCCTCCCTCCCTCCCTCCCTCCCTCCCTCCCTCCCTCCCTCCCTCCCTCCCTCCCTCCCTCCCTCCCCCTCCCTCCCTCCCTCCCTCCCTCCTCCCCTCCGCTCCATCCCTATCTCCCAGCTTGACTTTGTGAGATGACGGGTGCGCAAGGGGAGTTTTGTATAGGATGGATTGTCTTTATGGTGGGCTTGGAGTATTGGTTATATTAATATAGTGTTACTTGCTAAAATAGGATTACATAAGGATAAATAGAATATTCATGGTCATTCTTTTGGTCTGATTAAAGTTAAGGTTGATTTAGACGGTTTTGGTAATAGTTAATGTTGCATTGTGTGCCCCCCCCCCCCCTTCCTCCCCTTAGTCCCTGTATCCCTGTATCCCTCCTTCCTTTTCTTTTCCCTCCGCCTCCCTCTGACTCTCCTTGTATTTCGCCCTGTGGTTCTCCATCCCTAGATTGCGGCGTGTGTTGTGGGCATTTGGTTGTAGGTTTATTTGAACTACGTTGTTATTGTGTATGTGAGGTAGGTACCGGATGGGCGCTGGCCTGTCTGGGTGCTGGTGGTGGTAGGATGATTTGTGATATTCCTTGGTGGGAAGCTTGGGGTGTTTTCGTTCGGATTCGCGACTGGAGGAAAACGCTTTGGGCTGAGGACGGACGGTTCTTTGTGTATTCAAGGATCTGAAGGATATTGCGGTGGCATGGTGCGGGTGTCCGTGAATTTATTAACGTGGCCAGCTGTGCTATGTGTCGGTCAGGGTTTTAGTGATCTAAGTTGCTAAAGGTTTATTGTTTTCCATGATTGGTGGTTGGTAGCAGTAGCAACACTGATTGATTTTTATTAAGTGTTGTGAGGGGGTACAAGTGTGTGTGTAAGGAGTGAATGAAATTGATGTTGTATGAGGAGTGAAGCAAAAGCGAATAATACATTTAGTCGATACGCTAATCGGGCAGTTAAAGTAAGAAATAAGGTTAGGATAACAGATTCATCAAGCAAAGAGAGATTGGAACGGATGAAAGACCAGGTTTACCAGGATTATTAGACAAATTGATAGACATGGGACTAATGATTATATTTCCCAGAAAATCAGGTGGAGAGAACACACAGGGGATTGGAAACCTCCAGTGTTCCTGTTGAAGGAACGGACAATCAAGATAAGCTGTATCGTTATTATTCAAACAGATCACACTGTGTCTCTCTAAATATTTTAGTATAGTGTTGCCCGACATTTCCAATGCATAACGAATAGTGGAAATAATAGGGAAATGCCACTGTATTAAGTCTGGATGTTTTTGCTTTCTTTCTGTACAGGTGCTCGACTGGACAGGAGCTCTAAACGATTTCCATAACCATCTAGGGGAACGGCTGTAATGAGCCTTGGTATAAGTATGAATGATAAGCCAGTTATCAATCCTTGTCTGCACAGTAAAATTTTGACAGTGTGAGTGTTTTAACTCAAGTAAGTAGAAATAGTGAAAGACAGATAAACTTGTTTTTTCAAACGGTGTTACAGGAGTGTTTGAAAGTGGAGTGAATGACAGTAACATAGGAAGTTCACCTTAGTGGAACATTGATAGGAACAACTGAAGCGTTAAATGCAATAACAATAGAATAACAACAACAACAATATGGAGAAGGGCCTTAGTGATCAGGCCATTGGGGGGAGAAGGCCGAGAGCCTCTGCAGACATTTCCCAGATAGACTTTACCAGTAATGATCTGATTGATTGGGACTTCTCTCATGTGACCAGTACGACAGAAGGACTTGAAATGTTGACTTTGGTTCCAATACAGGGGAGTGAACCAGTGACAACGGTGTTACTCCAACCAGAACCGATTCGAGCTGGAGTGTCCATTACAGGCGACTGCGGTTTAACCAAGGGGCAGAAAAAGAGACTGAGGTTACAGCAGTCCCACGAAGTCCACTCTGGCCGGATGGCTGGAACTGAGACCGACAGCAGGTATGGAATACACGAACAGTTTCTACAGCCCACCCGTTTCCCATGTCCACCCTGCCCTCAGCACCAAAGCCAAGATGAGAGGCGGAGCCCAGCGATGGGACGGCAAACCGCCAGTGCTGAGATGGGGGAAGAAGCAGCATACTATAGACAACCGAGAGCGTTTGTGACAGCGTTCGAACAACACGAGGCAGTTCATCGAGATCTGATGGAGACACAGCTGGAGATCGGTCGAGCCGCACACGAGACTCAGAGATTGGAACGAGAACTGGCAAGAAAGGCTGCGCTGCTAGAAGCGACAGCTGTTGAGATCATGCTTCGGGCGTCTGACCTAGGCCGCTGTGATCAAAGAGTGCCCTGTGCTCTGTTGCCCGGACAGGGAACTGGGCCGCGACAGGGTGAACGGAACCGCAGGAGGGGTGAGTTTCCAGGCCCCTCCCAACAAGAGAAGGCCCGAGGAGAGGCAGCAGAAAAGGACAGGTATGCCCCTCTCTCCTCCAGGCAACAGGACATGCGACCAGAGGACAGGAGAGGGGTGGACCTGGCGAGGACGGTGGGAGGCCAGCCGAGAGACTGTGGGAGTCGTGGTAAACTGGAATTCGTGGGATGGCCGGCGTCGGCTGTGTGCTGGGATTGTGGGGAGGTTGGCCATTTCGCTCGGTCATGTGACAAAGGGTGGAGGGCTCGGCAAAAGTCCGGTAGAAGGCGAGAGTCCATCAGAAAACAGAGTTGCTGGAAATGTGGAGAGTTGGGACATTTTCAGAGGGGGTGTAAATAGGGGGTGTCTGCATAGGTCATAGGTTGAATAAGAGCGAAGCGGAAATGCACAAACAAAGCCTTTTGGGTGCTCGAGTAAATAGAGTTATTGATAAATTAAAATGGATAATGAGTCTGATTGGAATAAAGATAGAAGACGCAGATACATAGATAAGGTTTGATTAAGTGTGCAAGTTACTAAAATGGTTTGGAAGACTAACCAGGGTAAGTTGGGGCTATAGAGGGATGGAGTAACTGGGAATATTGCATGGGCTAATCAGACTAACAAAATTAATGGCTTTAGACAGGAACAATGGAACATTTAATATTAGACAGAGTTAGAAACAAAGGACTATTTATAGTAGTGATTGCATACTTGATCGAAGGGTGGTCAAGTGGAATAAAAAAAAAAAAAAAAAAAAAAAAAAATATTATTCATTACTTATTTTATTTCTTTTTGGATTTTTAATTTTGCTGTCTTGAGTTTTTGCGGGGGTATTTATGCCTCTAGATGATAGTTTAATTCTGTTGGATGGGTGTGTAGCATGTAGGCACTCACAATTCTTTTGTTTATTTACAATTTTCTTTGTTTTTGTTTGACTATATTTTTTTAGGAACTGGCTGGCTGGGAGGGATCTCTCGCCGGTCAGGGATAGCAGGTGGTGGTGACACAGCGAGACTGGTAGGAGGTCTGATATAATGAGCTGGAAACTGAGAGTGGACGGGAGCTGGTTCATGGTTTGTTTTCCGCTCATTAAGACTCCAGATGTAGAATCTGGAGGGTTGTGTCACTTTTTGGGTTATGGTAAGGGTTGGGGGAACATATTTCTCTGTCTATAGGAAGCTCTGTAGGTTTTTGGTCGCAGATTGGCCAGACAGTGTTCATGTAGAGTGCAGACATGTGAATTTGATGATTGACTTATGGGAGGCTCTGCACCGGCTTGTTGAAAGCTGGCGGAGTGTGTGTGATGTGTGTTTAAAGGGACTGTGGTTTGTTGACCATGCACATAGGTTCTGTTGGTGATTGGCCTCGTCTAGAGCTGACTGTCCGGACCGAGGAGCTGTCGGGAAACAAGGTATTTGAAAGTGAAATAATGGTTATTCCACTGTCAAGGGTGGAAGTGGTAGTTGTGTTGATCTTGAGATATTGCATATCTAGTAAAACAGTACAGCACAAAAAGAAATGAGACAAAGGTGATTTGATTGAATAAATAACTTAAGAAGCTGTGAAATACATAGATAATTGATTTGGAGAAAAATGTATTGTCAAAATGCAGAACAGTAAAAATGTATCTGCGAAAATAAATGTTTCCAATCTATTGTGTGTTTGTAAATAATAATCCAAAATGCAAAAAAGGACAGAGGGAAAATCGTTTCCTTCTGTGGAGAATCGGAGCAGTACCAGAGACCTGCATACAACGAAGAAAGAGGCGGTGATTAGCACAAGATACAACAAGAAGAAAACGGTCAAAAATGAGTTAGCAGTAAAGGCCTTAGGAGGTTGGAATAGGGATAACTGACAGGGATGAAAGCGAAGGATAATTGAGGCCTCAGTGGTCTTTTCAAGGAGAAGAAATAATTTATGTTGCTTGTTTGAATTTCCCTCAAATGTTTAGAGAGTTAATCTTTTAGTGGTGTGATGTATTAATCTTTTCTTGCAGAGTCCATTACACAAAATAGACATTTAAGCTAATTACACAGATAAAAAATAGTCTAAACAACAAAGCTATTATTGAAAGAGTGTTTCTTGTAAAAACAGGAACAGCTTTCTTAGACTGGATGTCGTAATAATAACTGATAAAGGTGTATAACTGTGCAAGAAGAAGAGGTAGGTGAAATGATGATTTTGTAACTGTACAGATGGAAAGGGGTTTTGTAGTTCGATTTGTGTAAATTTTGGATTTTTTTGAAATTTTGAAAAATATTAGCAAAAATTATGATTATGATTGTAACATGTTTTAATTTAGAATATTGATGCTGTATAGGAGGTTATTAAACCCCCTAAGGGTGGATTGTCGTATATTTCTAAATGAAAACATGAACATAGCAACTGTACAAAATGATACTGGACGAAAATGCTGTTGGTAAACTGTAAAGGAGCGACCGGGGCTCCAGGGGAAATGGTGTCCGTTAGCACGAGGCCTACAGAGGGTAGAGGCAGGTTGACTCCCCAGAAACAGATGGCTGACTTTAAGATAATCAATGACCCCTCAAGACTATATTGAGGTAATCAGGAAAGGAGTTGGTATTTTAGTGTACTGGCCACTGTGAGAAACCCTCCCCCTGTCAAATAGCTCCGCAAGGCCACAGAGGTCACTAAACCAAATAGCCTTGTATACGTCAAACAGGAGACCATTTGGCATTCTCCCCCACCTAGATTTGAGATAGAGATTGAGAAAAACCCCCGTTCCCAACAGCACATTCTAAAGGGAAGTGGTGACAGCTGGCACACAAGGCCTAAAGATAGTAGAAAAACCGTTGACCCTGTCTAAACCTCCCCCGGGCCAACAAACACATTCTGCAAGCACAAGCAGGAGGATGTGGCAGAAAAGGACACCAGTCACCCATTAACTATAGACTAAGTAACAAGTTAACCAGGAGTAAGACAGAGGTAGTAAATAAGGTTAAAGAAAAGGTTACTACTAAGAGAACAGACAAACCATCAGCAGGATGGAAACATTTAATAAGGCAATTTCATAAGTTACATGTAGGCATAACTCTTAGAACAATTAGAATAACTTAGTCACAATAAAGAATAGAAACTCTTAAATACTAGAAGGTAAAACTATACAAATATTGGTCATCAGGAAATAAAGTGTTCTATTAAAGGACGGAAATATGGTTTGTTGTCAGGACACAGAGTAGCCTGTTTCTTATTTAGACTGTGTAAAACATTGTGTCACAAGAACAGTACGACGTGTCACTCATTAAAGGACCCCCTAATAAGGTAATGGCTAAACTGCTAAAACGGGCAGACAGATTCTATGGTGAAACGTTGTGTCAGCATACGAGGCTGACGTGTCATCGAGCGAGGAGATCCGTTAGCCAATGAGAAGACCGCTAGAGTCTTTGAGACGTAACAGTACGTTTCAGAGACTCGACCACGGGGGCTGGGTCTTTTCTCCTATATAAGACAGGCATGAAATAGGAGACAGGAGAAGCGCTGACACACTCAGAAGACACAGACCCGGGGACACACCCGGAGAGAGGAGACAGGAGACGGAGAAGGATCCCTGGAGAGCAGAGCCTGAGACACAGCCAGAAGGGAACCTGGGGACTGAGAGACAGACCTGGAGCGCTGAAAACCTCCACCGACAGAGGGAGACTTGCCAAGCCGGCTACGGGAGAGCCGATGACACAGAGAGCCATTGAGACCAGATGACCGAGCCGAGGTTCATAGCAGACTCCGCCGATACGAAATCGAGCGCTCCCTGCCTGATCGGCGAGGAGACCAGGTTGCCTTGACAACCAGACCAGCGAACCACGAGAGAGAAGGCGCGTGTTGGCCTGGAAACCAAGACAACAACCAGCGAACAGCACACAAGAAGAAAACTCTGGTTGGCCCTAGCTGATCGGAGCATGGACAACAGCCACATGAAAGAGACAATTAGATTTTAACCAAAGAGACGATGTACTTGTTTTTGATTCCTAAGCTGTAGTATTAATAAACACAGCCAGTTATTTTGACCACTTTGTCAGCAGTCTCTTCTTACTTGAACCGAACATCTGAGAACTACCTAACCAATGCAGGAGAAGGGTGATATAGAAAACGATACGATCAATGAACTTAGATAGAGATAAATGAAGAACAGAGAGATACTTCAGCTTGTTTTGTGATGTCTGTAGTTTTATTTTCTGACTTTTGGGGGCACTGTTGTACCAGGAGACACACGCATAGTCATAGTGACACTGTATGAGAGCTCCAGCAAGAATCTTCATCGCTGACTGATCTAAAAAATGAGAGATTCTGGCTCGGTATCTAGTCCTGTTATTTATCTTTGTAAGTGCTTGGTGAGCCATGCTTTCCCCTGATAAGCTGTTTTCCAAGACGCAACCGAGATATTTCACAGATGATTTGTCTGTGAGAACAGTATCTCCTATTCTAATGTTAAAACCTGGCGATTTTCTGAGCCTGACCTTTGACCCGAATAAAATGGACTCAGTCTTCCCCACGTGGAGGGACAGCTTGTTGTGGCCTAGCCAGTCGCTAACCTTCTCTAGTTCTGCACTCAATGTCTGCTCAACCACGTGTTTGTCTTTGTGAGACACTAGTAGGGCGGAGTCATCTGCGTATAAAAAAGGTCACATGAGCAAGCTGCTTTCAGGTCATTTATATACAGGAGAAAGAGGAGCGGACCCAAAACACTCCCTTGCGGGACCCCGCACTCTACTGTCCGAGGACTGTGTCCGACCTCTGTGTTACCATAGGAAATCATTCTGAGATCCCTAGAGTGCAATACCAGCCGCATCCTGCTAGGTGGCAGTATCGCCCACCCTTTGAAACCTTATTTCACACTCTGTGTCACATCTAATTTCGTCTGGGCGGAGAATTTAGACCAAGCCAAGTAAATCGCTTCATCCGATCACTTCGAAACGTATTCAGCACACTTGAGGCATATGTTGTGCCACTTCATGTCAGGGACCCGATCGACATCAATACTGGAAAACGCAATCAGACAATTGAAATATTCTTTTTGGAATAACCCTGATCAAAGGTAAGGACTATCTGACGTCCCCGTCCCCCCTTTCATGCATTCATGATGAAACATAATACATATTATATACCTTTGATTTGGAAATAGTAGCGTGTACAGGCGAGCAACGCAAACGCTTTTAGCAAAATTCACGTATCGCTTCATAACACAGTTACCAGGAATTAGACAGGATCACTCTGAAACTATACAATATTCACCACGGTATAACACACAAACGTATACATGAACAAATGTATTCTTTTTCACATGTTGAAAGAGGGATAGTTAATGTCAAATGAGCCATAGTGTTGTCTCCATAGCTATAATATAGAATATAGATATAGCCCTGCAAACACTGCAACGCACAGTGAAAATCCCTATCTCTTACAGCGGTGGCACAATGAGTACAAGGATGGCTAAAACGGCTGGCGCTGAAAGTGTTAAGGACAGAGTCAAAAACATAATCGTGATTATTATTTTGTATCCGCCGAGCATCGTTTGAACGAGTGACCGCGTCCGGTTTGAGCGGGTCCTGAACTGA